>NW_027506403.1:0-62500 GCF_021521415.1 Bidens hawaiensis | reverse complement strand
AATGCAGGCTCCCAAAGCCTTAGACTGAGATAGTACCACAAAGCAGGGGTTAACATAAATGACTCTATAGAAGTCCTCTCCCGCTTGAAAGCTAAATAAGGAAGTGCCCCAAATCCCTGCATTCCATTCTTGGCAGAGGTTCCTTCCATCTAATCCCTTGAAGTACTTCGCCCACCTTCGAAGAGTTAAATAAATGATCATTCAAAGCAGACTAAAGGCATAGGGCAAAGGAGCGAAAGCCATTGCGCTAACGAAGTTTTCTTGCTAGGGCTAGCGCCTTTAGTGTTCCCGACCGCCTGCCTTTCGGCCTTAGCGTTCCAAACAACCAGTAGTGTGACCGATCTGTGTTCAAAACAACCGACGACGCTAGCGACGACTCGTGGGGCCCCCTAACGCCGAACAAAAAGGACTGGTGCTATAACGACAAGTGGTGTGGTCCTAACAACCTACTATGGTAACGACAACTCGTAGTGGTCCTAACTACTAGCAACAACCACTACGGCAAGCGCCACAACGACGATAACGCTAGACCTTAATATAGGCTTGCGAAGCAACCGCAACTCGTTGTAGGTCCTCCCCTTACATTACAGTCGAGTAGCTTTTACTCCTTCGCTTGCAACGTGCGGTTGGTTTACCTAACGCATGGCTTCCCCAACGCCAATAGTCGCATGAGTTCTCCTAGACCATAACCCATGCCTTGAAACAAACCGCATGATGCGTTACGGAGTTGCCGTAGTTCTGTTACCGCCTTGTCGTCTTGGATTGGGAAGGATACGACAGGCTCATTTCAAGGACACTCAATTTCAGGCTTTCGAAGCTCTGACGCTTTCTGTCGCATTTGTTCTATCTTTTGTTTACCTATCATTTTCACTTTCTTTAACCGTACTTAGGCAGCTCTTCGTTCGTTCGGCAGAGGCGTAGAGCTATCTACTTGGTCGCGACTGGCTCTGCTACGCTAGGTTCTCCCTATGGCGCTACGCATCATTCCGTTCGGTCGAGCGAATCCCCTTGTTCCGGTCCGAGAATCCCTATGTCTGAGGTCGAGCAGCTACGCTCTCGTTGGTCGAGGTTAGATCCTCGTATGTCGCCACTCTCGTCACTCGGCGTTCTCACTTTTGCCTTGTTATCTCAGGACACTCTGCCAGGTTGTTCCTTGTTGACCGGCCTTGTGATTCTCGTTATAGAATGTAGTGGCCAACAGTTTAAAGGAACGGGTGAAGTCTCGGGATCCGCTCTAGTCGAGTAAGAGATTTCCCCTGTAGAGTAGTCTCCGTATCAGTCCATGGGCTAAGGCGCAATTGCCTTCTTAGAGCCAGTAACTTCGTACTGAAAATTGGAGAAAAAAGAGTGACAGAGGAATCTTCCATTCATCTCGATTTTGGTTTTTCTGCACCATATTTTGATCTCCCTTTTCTTCGATCCGGAATTCCCAACAAATCCTTGACTCCTCGAATACAATGGGATTTCATACCTGGCGAATCTTTCACTCTACCTCCTCTTATTAAGACTATAGAATGTTCCTGCGAATTATGACCTTCGCCCAATTCACAGGGTTAAAGACATGCTGCTACGATGGTAGCTGCGGGAATTTTTCTTGTAGCTCAACTTATGCCTCTTTTCATAGTCATACCCCACATAATGAATTTTATCTCTTTGATAGGGATAATAACAGTTTTTTTCGGAGCTACTTTAGCTCTTGCTCAAAAAGACATTAAGAGGGGTTTAGCCTATTCCACAATGTCTCAATTGGGTTATATGATGTTAGCTTTAGGTATGGGGTCTTATCGCAGTGCTTTATTTCATTTGATTACTCATGCTTACTCCAAAGCATTATTGTTTTTAGGATCGGGATCCGTTATTCACTCAATGGAAACTCTTGTTGGATATTGTCCAAAAAAAAGTCAGAATATGGTGCTTATGGGAGGTTTAACAAAACATGTACCAATTACTAAAAATTCTTTTTTATTAGGTACACTTTCTCTTTGTGGTATTCCACCCCTTGCTTGTTTTTGGTCCAAAGATGAAATTCTTAATGATAGTTGGTTGTATTCACCTATTTTTGCAATAATAGCTTGGTCCACGGCGGGATTAACCGCATTTTATATGTGTCGGATCTATTTACTTACTTTTGAAGGGCATTTAAACGTTCATTTTCAAAATTACAGTGGAAAAAGGAATACTCCCTTGGATTCAATATCTCTATGGGGTAAAGAAGGTTCAAAAATAAGTAACAAAAAATTTCGTTTGGTAAAATTATTAAAAATGAAGAAGAGTGGGCGTCCTTCTTTTTTTTCAAATAAAGCATATAAAATGGATGAAAGTTTAAGAAATCTGATCCAACCCTTTCTTTCTATTTCAAATTTTGGTAATACCAAGACTTCTTTTTATCTTTATGAATCGGATAATACGATGTTATTCCCAATACTTATATTAATTCTATTTACTTTGTTTGTTGGATTCTTAGGTTATAATACATCCAATACCAATGATCTGTGCTTAGAATGCGTTGCTAGATCTCTACTCTAGAAAGCTATACAGGCAACAACGAGCGCGGGTTGACCCGGGGCTTACATTACTTCTTTCACGACGATAGAACCGCGTTCGCATCAGTCGAAGTGGTGGAGGGCCCCCTGAGTCAAAGGGAGAGCTTCTGCGCCTCTCTCCAAAAGATACGATTCGGTATCTGAATCGGCTGAAGGAGAGTGAGAGTTCGAAGTTGCCGGTAGGTCAATATCCGGGGGTTGCTTTCCCTTAGTAATAGTACTTTTTTGAAATACGAGGCCCAGAACCCTATACGGGGCAGTGAGAGGAGCTGCTTCTTCTATTTATACTTGCCCATCAGGACCCTTGCCCTATGTTAGCCAGTTTCAACTCTGGACCATACCGCAGTAGCGGTTGCCGCTCGGTCGAAATGGGTCTAATCCTGATATAGGTATTGGCGCCTTTGATTAAAGAATGTTCTCCGCCTTTTTTCTCCACCTACCGGGCTAGGTAATTGTTGGAATGTGCTTCATTGGAACGTAGCTAATCGTCCTTGCTTTTAGAGAATTGTTGGCTCTGCCTCGGCCTTTCTGCCTATAGTCTAAGGAACCGGTAGCAAGAGAGCTCTAATAAGTGGGGGCGACCTCGTAGTTTTATAATGATTCTTTCACTCCTATCCCCTCATAAGAGGAGGATGCCAAGAGTTTCGCTCAACGGCCTAAGGACTACCTGACCTGCTAACCTTCCTGCAATTCAATTCCCTAATGAAATCAACTACCTGTCTAAGTGCACTAGCTGACTTCCCTATTGCATAACGCTTCTCACCTGACTTCATAATCACAGCTAAGCTGCCTACTGTGAGGATCTAGCCGTTGCTTCATGCTCACCTTCCTTCATAAGAATAGGCTAGGATTAGTCCGGATCTAGCCTTAGTGTAGTAAATACCATCAACAGGATGAACTATATTTGAAGGAAGGCATCTATTCAAGTCTTTACTGAATTCGATATGCGTAGATTCGATTCGGAGAAGAGATTCTTTCTTGTAAGAATATGGCAAGCTAAGTGAAGTCATTCAGAATTGGCAAGCACCCGGAAGCACTAGACCAATAAGCTAGATATCCCTACGGGGCATTGCACGTTTAGCCAGACCGCTCCGCTCGCGCTTCTCCTTGCGTCCTGCACTAGAACAGGGAAATCGCTACTAAAGCACTTTCTCTCATGAATTGAAAGAGTTCTATCTCATATAGGGTCAAAATCTACTGCTTATACTCTTGCAAGCAAGGCGAGAAGCGATTCTCTTAGCCGGCATACCTACCCGACGAATCAAAAAAGCTAGAATAAGGCAATCCATGGGCATGGAACCCCGAAATAGCCAATCTATAATCAAACTTTTAATCAGGTTAAAAAATGATTGCCGGTGGGTAGAACCAAGACTCATTTTAGCCAGGAGCTTACTTTCACTACTTATTTAGCTACTTTAGGTCGTTGTAGTCCATAAATAAAAAGAAAACTTTATCAGAGCTTGCATTCGATGCCGTTGATTCAATTTCTTCACCACCAGTAGCAATCAATTCTAAAAAGAAGCTTCCGGAAAGATATTCTAGTAAATAGAAAACTCGCCATTCATTCATGAACTGTCTTGCCCGTGCCATCAAGAGCTCCAGCTGCAAGAGGATAGGATCTTTTTAGGCTGGGCACGAAAGCTGCATTGATTTGACTTCTTTGCTTCTGCTATTGAAGCGAAAAACCCCAAGAAAACTTTATCAATTCTCATTCTTCTTTGGCGACAAGGAAGGCTACCCCTGGGTAAAAGTACTAATCCGTCTATCTACTTACTACCTAACTAAGAGAATGGTATTTACTGAGAGAAGTAGTACGAGGAGCTAGATTGTTGCTGTCTTCTTTTTGGCAGTGGGATAGGGAAACTGTGAGGACTGAACTTTCACTTTCTTACTTGAACTCATAGCTCTTTCTCTTTTTCTCTTTTGAGAGCTGTATGTAACTACAGTTCTTTATAGGTTGGGGAAATCTCCTAAATGACAAGAGAGGAAGATAGAGTTAGCATTGATTGGGAAGGAGGGAACTAGTAATCCATTTAAGAGGACTTTACCCTAGAAAAAGTAAAAGGGAGGGAAGGAACTGACTTTTTCTAACTCGGAATGATTTGGAAGTGCGAGATGTACTAATCGGAAAGAGACTCTCTCTTGACCTGACTTTCCCTATTGGCTTTGACTCCGGTAAGTAATTCACTCAAACCGATTCCATTTATGGATACTTGGAGGGTGGGAAAACTCTTTCTTTTATCAGGATGAAAGGCTTAGCCGCCTGACTCACTCCGGATAGAAATATTGAGGGGGTCAGACACGGCGGAGACTTTCATTGCATATGGGATTGAGACTACGACTGGAATGGAATTGCTCCGTTGATAGATCCAGATTCGCATCCGCCCATCTAATAGATTTCTTCGTGCCGGGTCGTGAGCTATGTGGAGCGATAAAAAAACGGGATCTATTGGGCTTTCACCTGCACTGCCTTCGCCTAGGACATTAGAAAGAGAAAGGGCTTGCTGCTGGTTCGGAACTCCCCTATCTATTTGAATTGATTTACAGCGCCTATTTTCAAGCCTATAAAAGGAATTGCTTCTATTCACTTTAAAGAGCGTCTCTCCTGTCCGGCTCGATATGAACAAGGTAGGCTGGTAGGTGGGTAGGCTTCTATCCGACTAGTAGGACATGCAGTTCTCCCCTTAGCCTTAGGGCAGGCACGAAATCAATTAACATCTTCTAAAGAAAAGAGGACGACTTAAGACAGCAAGAACGGCCAAAAGAAGTAAGTCACTTGCAAGCCCCAGAAGAATGAAAAGAAATCGATGAATGTGTCCCGACCAAGCAACGAAGAAGCGCTAGCAGATGAGATTGGACCTATATAGACTAGGAAACACAGGGAAAGACAGTCTTGGGGGTCCCCAAAACAGAGTGAGAACTAGCCCTTTGAGGAGCTCTCTAAGCTGTCTAACTCTCTATTACCATATGCAGAGGGAAACCAGGTTCAATAGCCGGATAGAGTAAGAAAACAACTAAATAGAAATGAGTACTTGCTACGGGTGAAGGAGTAAAGAGTTTCAATAAAAAATATCCTTAATGCGACTGTCGGAAGGCTGTTCCTGCTACATTTCGCTGGGGAAGAAAGAAGGAATTAAGTCTTTTCACATTATCACGGAAAAAGGGGATTGCCTCTTAGTCAATTTTGACTGGAAAAAGACCCGGAACCCCATACCCTCTCATTCACTTACTATAGGCCGAGGAGCGTAGATTCATCTTACTTTTTATAAATGGAAAAGGAGACATAAGTCACGCATTCGAGCAAGAGCCTTTGCCTTTCTTCGCTATGTAAATAGAGGGCCGGAGGAAGAAGTGCCAGAACCTCAACAAAAGAATGAAGGTGATAGAGTCTTACAGGAGACGCTAGGCTTCGGAATTGAATAGAATGATTCCTCTCCCTTGGTTGCCTTCACTGCCCGTGAATCCCTTCTCTTTTTCTATTCCAGTAGTCTTATGCGGTCTAGTCTGTCCATTAGCTGCTTAACTCATAGTAGTTAGGAGGTTGTTGTCCTAATGATTGTAGCGGAGTGCTCCCTATCCTATTACTCATCTATAGGGCTATCACCCTAGCTTTCCCTGTCTCTGCCTTTCTTTCCTAGTCCTGAGTTTTTCTTCTTGACTATTGCTTGGGATTGGGTTTGACACTATTCAATACTAAATATCTACTCGTGGAGGGAGGGGAGGCAATAGATTCATCTTAGGCGGTAACCGAAGGAACTGTAGGGCTTAGGGCAGCGAGTGAGCCTCGGATTTTTCTTCAATAGCTCTAGGGGAGGTGAGAAGAGAGCCAATAGCTATTATAGAAGGACTTAACAATTCATGGCATGAATTAGAGTTGAAGGAAGAAAGACATGAAATGCTAGAAAGATGGAATCTATGAACGAGCTCTTTCGTCTAAGCCTAGAACTAGGCAAGAGCAAGGAATGGACTTTAAGTGAGTGAAGGAAGGAGGGGACAAAGGTCAGTTCTATAAGGCAAGAAAGCAAGATCAGAAGAAGGAGCAATGCAGAATAACTAAGCATGACAAGGAGAGGATAGCTAGACTTTCAAAGACAGTAGCAATGGCAAGGAGACTAATCCCGATATTCTTTCCCTAGCAATTGGAGGATTCTATTGATCCAAGACCTGTATGTAGACCAGGGCCTCCCCCGCTTCAGTTAAGGCCAGAAAGAATTATCTTACCTTTCTCTTCTGTCAGTTCCTTTCAAAGAAAACCAAGGATGAAGCTAGAATGTGGAGTACGGACTTATCATGCTTCCCAATTCCACTAGCATAAAAGAGTTTATTCAACTCCTGAGAGATTCTATAGTTCCTGAGCTACCCCATGATGAGAATGAGGGAAGAAGTCCTTAGCTATCCCTTTGGCCTATAATAAGAAAGGTCCATCAAGACTCAGAAATTACCCTCGATCTTTTCAATCCCTCTAGTAGAGAATTCTTAGCCTTCGTCTTAGAAATTGAGCTCTCACAAAGCAAGTCATTACTTATTGTTTACACACACTTTCTATTTTACTTCGTCTTAGAAACTGAGCTCTCACAAATCAATTAGGCAGGGGAAGACTCTGTGTACTAACTTTCTCTTCTTTCTTCTTCTTTTCAATCCCTTGCCACTTCCCTTCTTTGCTAGCACGTACCTGTCTTTGCTTTGCTAATTCGAAATGCTTTTGCATGTGACCCATCTAAGGCTCCAACTAACCTTGGGGTTAGCAGCCTCATAGGAGATTAGGAGCACGTGACATACATCATCTCTTGTGATGGTTAAAATAGTCAACTTTCTTTTGACACTGTATCCTGAGTAAATTTTTTTTCGTAACTCATAATTTGCCTAGTTATTTCGTACGAGATGACTTATTGGTAAAATGTCATAACCAGAGATCCACTTGTGGTAAAGCACGGACGCCTTTACTTTTCATTCACTAAGTCACTCATTTCCACCTAAGTGTTGTATGTGGGACTTGAACCTAAGTTTCATTAAAAAAAATTAGCCTTCATACTATTACACCACATTAAAAGGAAAATGACACGTATTCAGAGTAAATTAAACCCTTTATTTCTCTTAACTAGCAAAGGAAAAAAATATATACAGAAAAGAAAAAAATTACGAATAAAAAAGTAAAATTAAATAATAATAGTAGTAATAAGTAGGTAATAGTAGCGAAAATAGTAAAATATATAAACAATATAAAGGGCTAATAGTATGATAAAATATAAATTATAATTAAAAACATATACAAAAATAGTTAAAAATTGAAATATAAAATTACAATTATTATACATTATGCTATATATAAAGTTATAACGAAAAATATACATAAAAGTAATCATAAATGTATAAAAACTAATTAATAAATAATAGACGAGTTGAGCTCAAACATAAAATACAACTCACAGATAGAGCTCGAGTTTTATAATTTGAGCATAAAACGAATTGAGCTCAAGCCCTCTGTAAATTAAACAAGCCTAGCCCAAACTTGATCAAGCTCAACTCACTTACTTCCCTAATTACATTTAGTGTTTATCCTCACTAAATAGGTTTGGGTTCAAGTCCCACCAAACTAATCCTTAATATCTAGAGTAATCTTTAAAAGAATCCAATCTTAATGGCATGCATGGTAAAAGTCTAACCATGTCCCATGTGGAAAGGTAACCACTCATTAATGCATACCATTCAATTTTTGTCTACATGTAAAATTCAAAATGTTATCTTCGTGTTAGGAGTTGCGTTGTTGCCAGAAAGTGGCCCGTATTTTATTGGGCTAGGGTATGTTATAACCCATTTGCAAGACCCATGGATTATAAGTTTTTATATTAAAGTAGCTTTTGAACCCGTGTAATAGTCTAGGACTGTTCACGAGCCGAGCCGAACCGAGAGAAGGCTTGCTCGTTGCTTCGCTCGTTTACAACCGAACCGAACCGAACGGCTGAAATTCGAACCGAGCGAAAACCGAAACGAGCCAAATTCGAATCGAGCATTTTTCGATCAAGATCGAGTGATTTCGAGCATTATTTATTTCTTTTTCACTTAAAAGTTTTCAATATGAAACAAATTTGAAGGTTGTAAATAATATATTTTATAAATAAATTAATAGTTTTTAGACAAACGTGTAATAGATTGTAAATTTTTATTAAAAATAAGTTTAAAGTGAAATATAATGATCATGTAAACAAAATTTTAGTATTGTAAAAACTTGAATCGAACAAATAAAACTACAAAATTGATGAAATATGAAAAATTTTAAGGGGTAAAAATAATTGTAAGCTTATATTTATGTGTTTTGTCTATATATTTATATATAAAATAAATTAAAAGTATTCGAGCCGAACTGAACCGAGCAGACCTTTGCTCATTGCTTGGCTCGTTTACAAACCGAACGGAGCTGAGCGGCTCATTTTCAATCGAGTGAAAAAACGAGCGAGCAGCGATTTGGACGGCCCTATGTAATACATGGGAATTTTCAATTAATAAGAACTTCTAAAATTTGTTATTAAGATACAAAATTAAAAAGAAAAAGAAATTAAATACATATTACAAACAATAACCAATTTAGAGTCTTAAATTTACAAATTTGAGAAAATCTCTTTATATACAACATTTGTAGTTTTATCACAGGTATTCCCTTCATCATCCAATATCAATAGTTTAAGATCACGTCTGCTGGTTACTCTGGATAACGCAACATATAATTGCCCGTGGGAAAAAACAGGAAATCGGAGAAACAAACCAACCCTGGAAAGAGATTGCCCTTGGCTCTTGTTAATCGTCATAGCAAAGCATATTGAAAGCGGAAACAGTCTTCTGTTGAATTTGAATGGAAACTTTTTATCAGTCGGAGTCAAAGTAACTCTGTGTATAGCATGACGTTTGCCAATTTCACTGCCTGATACAGCCTCTACCTCGATAACCCGATTACCAAGAGATTTGACTATTAACCTTGTTCCGTTACACAAACCATTCTTCTGATCAATATTTCTTAGCAACATAACTGGGACACCAACTTTTAGTATTAACTGGTGATTAGGAAAACCAGGGAACTTTAAACCATTGAGAACATCAGGTGAGTATAAGGTAGGATCAAAGTCTTCATTTACGATTTCTGACTTGTCAATACTATCAGAACTTAGCTATTGCATTAAGATTTGATACACATTTATATGCCAATACGGTCGTCCTTTGGTTTAGTGGTATTTAGATGCTGGATAAAGTTTTGTCTTTTCACATGATGAGTGATTATATCACACCGTTGACAAAACGGAAAATAAAAACCGTTAGAAAAAACCGATAAAAGAAGGTGCTAGAATGTAACAAATACAATAAAAACAATAACCCTAAAACAATAGTGCTTCCCGACAATTTTTGCATATGTTATAGATGAACGTATATTCCTATTAACATATTCAATCGCTTTTATCTCTATATCTGTTTGTTAAAAAATCAAAATTATTATAATATCTAGATGTTACTGTAAGTATCATATGTAGTGGTAGTAAAATGACACAAATGTCTTTTACTATTAAGGCAAGACATGTATATGCCGTCTCCCATAGCGTTGATATGTTTATAATCATAGGAGTTCAAACACAAACACATATTAAGAAACTATGAGTTGTGATTCTATGTGACTATTACTTTTTTCTCTTTTTAAATTGGTCTTATTTATAATGTTTGAACATTATTAAATGCCAAAACGTTACAAAATAAAAATGAAAGATTCATCAACCAAAGTTAACTTTATCAATACTTCTATATGACCGCTACTGGTATCGAATGTTTATTCTCGTTAAAAGATGTAGGTTCGAGTCCTACAGAGTGGAACCTCAGATGGATTTTAAAGATAGCTTTTACGAATTGCGTTTGCTGTTAAAGAATTACTAAAAATAACTATTCTTAGAAATAACCATTTTGATTTAAAAAAAAATATATATTGTGTCTACTTTTGTTTCATTGATAGGCCCTTTTAACAAAGGCCACTTTTGAATTATTGCGTTACTATATCCAAAATATAAGCCTACGAGATCTTCATAGAACCAACTAACCCAAATTTGTTAAAATAATCCCTAAGCTCATGGAGTACCCTTCAACCCTTCACGTAGAAGTTTTCACGCTATCTGTTCTATTTTCAATGTCAGTGTTGTCCTCCCCTTTCCTTTTCTTTTCCCCACCAACAGGTCCTCAATGATGGCGTCCATATTGACGACCTCTGCACCACTTCCTCTCTCCTTCATATTATTCGTCACATTCATCATGTGGCTCATGTTGGAGGTGTGCTTAATTATGAGCATTGAAGATAAATATATTTCCATCTCTCTATATAACTTTTATAATCATTCATTATAGACGCAAAAATATATTGATTTTCATGATATTGGAGCCATAAAGGCTTCACATTTTTCTCTCTCGAAACCATTCTTTCTCATTTAAAGGCTTTAGTTTTTTTTTTCTGTAGAGATGAAGATGGAAGAGTTGACATAAATACGTGATTGTTAGCTTTTAGACATAACTAATGCAAGTTGTATAAAAGTTGGGCGGAGAGAAAATATGCTTATTAGTAGTGGTGGATATTGAAACTTTCTACATGAGATGTTATGATGAGATAAAACGGACAATGTCAATGCAATTACATTAAATTGTAGCTAACTTTGATTTTTTTAAACTTATTTATGGAATTGAAGTTTTTATGGTCCAACAAAGCTTACCTTAAGTTTATGATAGTTCTATTTCAGATATTCAAATTAATATTATGATAAGTTTTAGAAACATTAAGAGACTATCTTTTAATCGGTTAGGTATCTTAACGGCTTGACACAAGGTTACCAAACAACCCCTAAATGAAGTAGACACGCATGTTATATATAATTTTATAAAGATTTTTTAAGTATCTTGAAATATCACGTTAATAAAAAGAACACATATCACAAATTACATGGAAGTTTTATAACATTCGTTACTTTTCAAATCCGAACCCGACCCGTTTATTTTCTTTTACCTCATTTATTACTCGAGCGACCGTTACTAAACGAATTCCCGCCCTCGTTTAAGGTTATATATATATATATATATATATATATATATATATATATATATATTTATTAAAAATAACTATGAACAATATGCTATAACACCCTCCTAACTAACTTATTATCACTTTCAGATCCACACTTATAGTGCAGGGGCTAAACTGCAAAATTGCCCCAAACCTTTTCCCTCTTTCCCTCTCTTCCCATTAGCCAGCCAGACACCCCCCCCCCCTTTTCTTTCTTGATCCCTAATTCACGGACTAATTTGCGAAATGGATATTACCATATCACTGCTTACCATAATCTGATCCTACCGACACCCCATACTTGGTAAATTATTAACAATTGACAGCTATAACTCATTAATAACGAACCGCGACCTAAATCAATCCTAATCACTATATAAACTTGACCATTTTACAATTAAACTCGCTCACACATTCTTCTCTACCTTGCCAGCCTTTACCCCATAATTAATTTGACTATCGTGACCATTTGGTATCTCGTTCATCACCATATTTTGGCCGGCCCTGTTTCTTCCTTGTTCTCCCGCTTCTGTTCATCATACAAGGTAATTAAACACATGTTTGGGATCGAGATTTGGTGCTGATCATTAACCCTATGGTTGATTTGATCAGTTATAACCTATTTGATCAAATCGATTCTAGGGTTTAATAAATCAAAACTGGTTGTTTTTGTTTTTGTTTTTGTTTTTGTTTATAATTAATGGAAGCTAAATTTGTTTGCAAGTAGCTGGATAGCCCAGCTGGTTTGACACTTGATTATGGGGGAAAGGTTGTGGATTCGAATCTCTACCATCCCGTTTTCTTTTATTTTTGGTAAACATTTATTAAAATCATTTTTATTAATTATATGAATAATGATAATAGTCAATTAAGACCATTTTAATAAAAACCGACTTTATGATACTCGTTTAACTCACGTTTTCGTTCGTGTATATACATTTAAGCATATATACTAGTATTAAAGGATTGATAAAGATATTGTTATTTAACATCGATTATTTATAAAATTTATAAAAATAAAATCATAAATCTTTATTAACAATAAAAATATATAGAAATACATTAAACGTATTTTTTTAGCTGAAATAAGCATTTAAAACAAATCTCTTTATCCAATAATTTTATAAATATTTACTTAAGTATATTTTTTTTATGTAATTTTATATAATTAAATCATATCATTATATAAAACTTGATAATAAATTAATGAAATAAATAGCTTTTATAATATTTCACTCGATCATTCAATCCCGAACCTCTAGGTAGTTTTAGTTTCGTTGTTGAATTCTTATTTTATTTCTGTAATTAATATTACTTAGGAAATTCGTTTGTTGATATACCTCGTCGAGCGTGGTTATCGCTTTCTTGTCGTATTCATCCTCGCTTTGCTTAATTGATCAGGTGAGTTTACATACACCTTTTTCCATCTTTTATATTTTGGGGGTAGCATGTATACTATATTCAAGTTTACTTATGCTTTATTCTACATCTATTCACAACACAATTCCATATATATTTATTTGTGATTATTGCATGTTCTATGATAAATGCTCTATGTGCTTAATTGTTTATTTTATGTTTGGTGGTTGGTATCTCATCCTCATCTATCCTCATCTAGTATGATCATACATTTACCCAAGTACATTGATTTCGTATCAATAAGAACGGGTCCACATCTATTTAGTTGTTTACATTTTCATTGGAATTGTGATACTCATCATTTACATATGAATTGTGATTTCTCTCTATATATACAAAACTAAAACTTATGTATTCTCACCAACATTCGTGTTGACAAACTCTATTTTCATACATGTTACAGGTACAAGTAGTTGATACTATTCAAGTTGGAAGACAATAGTTTGACCTTAGGATATTATTCAACATACAAGAATATGATGTAATTGTTATAATTATTTAATTGTGTACGTGTTTAATGTTAATGAAATTAAATATTTATTGTCGCTTTATTTAGTGTCTTTGAGCTACTGTCCAATCAATTCGTTACGCCCCGGCATGTTCCGCCTTTGGTCGGGGTGTTACAAGTTTTATGAGTTTATTTACTTAATCTATTGCAACCTAATTGATAAAGTGGTGACTGGTGACCTAATAAAGTGGAGAAAACAGCCTTAAAATTCAAAACAAATTCTCTTTTTCTCAACTGTCATTAGCTAACAACAAATTAGGCAGTGTGTCTTGTAACACATTATTTGGATTTGTATAAATGTATAAAGTAAGACTTTATTTGAATATATGCATAGATGTATAAAGTTTCTCTTGTAATACATCTAATCGAATTTTATAAAGGTAGAAAGCCGGGCTTTATTATATAACCAATTTTAAGTAAAGAATTTTATATACAACACCACAAATTGTAAAGCAAAAGATGACAAATTTCGCCGCTAACTCGTATCACATATTTTTCTTTGTATTTCTAGCATTTCCAGTTTTTCCAGGTACATACATATACCACAATTGATATCTATTATTATAATAAACAAAAATGTTGGTTGAACCATAAACTCTTTAGTTTGCCTAATAGTTTACCAAGTGGCACTCTCATGTTTTTATCTATAATTTCTAATTAAATTTTAATGAGTTAAAATTAAATATTAATTAAGATTTAAAACATTCTTTATATAGCCTTATAAATTATTATCACATCTCTTCACTATACTCTTGGATTTCAAATCGTGGATTACATCAGACGCTTTCACAAATCCTGATCTTCATCATACGCTTTCACGAATCGGGATCTCCAAAAATCTATTGAAGGTTTAAATCGCCATTTATCTTTTGTTTGCACACCAATTCCGGATCTTCAAACCGGTATGTTTCCAAACCATGGTATGATTATATTGTTTTGTCAACCCTAATTTCTTATTCTTGAAATCGTTATACAAATCCGTATTCGAATCTATAATTTCCGATTGTATGCAAACCCTAATAATTTAATAACTCAAATCCCTATTCCAATCGAGATAACCAAATCGTCAATCATCTTGTAACTGATAGCAGTAACAAATTATTTAGTGAATGATTGCTTCTATGTGTTTACTATGTGTTAATTTGTGGCTAATATTTATCTTATGCATTTAGTAAGTATTATCTTTTGGCTGATAATTATGCTATGATTGGTGATTTGTGATAGTTTTGTTATAAATTATTTTTCAGTGCATTGATGGTTAATAACTTATTATGTACATTAATTGTTAATAACCAATAATTTCTACGGATTATAGAGGTAGTTGACATTTTTTTAGGAACATTTCAGAAGTATACGAGTATTTTGCTTCATAAGACTTATATGCCTTCAATCAACCACGATAATTTTACAATTCTCAACATTTTAAAAGAGTTTGATTATTATTAATTATTTGATTAGCAGCACATTCAAGAAGAATGGATGTGAAACATGAGAATCACAAAATGTTGTGGAGATTGATCAGATTATTCTAATTTATTTTGAAAATCTTATTTACAAGATCATAAGCATATGGACCGTTTGGAACCGGATGACTCCTTGTCCAGTATTTTGATTAGCAATATGGGTGTCTCATATGAATATAAAAGCCTTATTATTTTGAAATCGAGCTGAAATGAATTTAGTCATTCTTTCTTTCCTTTTTTTCTCTCTCTTTCGATATATTTGACTTATTATGAATGTACCAACCGAACTGAATTGAATGAGATAAGTGTTGGGTGTTAAATCATGGTTAGTTTGGTTATTTTTCGTTGTGAAATGCAGGTAATAGTAGAAGCAATAATTAGGCATCAGATGGCCTCATCAATGGTTGGGAAACTAGCGATTAGTTCAAATAAAAAAATTGTATATGATTTGTATATGCTTTGTTACTATATAACATATGGTTTGTTAATGTTTCAGTAAAACTGTAGCAATTTATTTGTATATATAAAACTTGCAACTTATTTGTAATTCTAGAGATTTATGAACTTTTCATTTTTCATTATTATATGTAATGTGTAATTTTAATCATATAATGTATTTAAAGATTTATCAATTATATCGTTTTCATTATCCTACCCGTGTAATACACGGGTTCCTAACCTAGTATATAAACATATAAAAGTACATAAACCGTTGACTGGTTCAATTATGTTGTTCAAGTCAAACATAATATATACAACCAATTAAAACATCAAACTAGCTAGTCCATATCATCACTCGCCCCCCTTTTACCAATACACACACTTTCAAACTTGTCTAAAACATTTACCAAATGGGTCAAAATGACACGAACCTACTTTGATACATTTAACACATCCAACTTTTTAAAAGTTCATCCATGCTCGGCTATGACGTGTGATACCTGCCATTCAGCCAATCTATTGCAATTGAATTGCACAGAAACTGAGGGTGTAAAGTATAAACGATCCGAGGCCGAGGTCGAGTTTGGCTCGTCTTGACTTACGAGGGCTCAAGCTCGAGCTGGCTCGTGAGTTATTTTTTCAAACTCGGATTAGCTCATTTATTATTTATTAGTTAATTTATTAATTTAATTTATGTACATATTTTTAATTAGTTGCTATATATTTGGAGAAAAACCTTAAACGAGCCTAAGTTCGTCTCAAGTTCGTTTAGTACCTTAAACAAGCCAAAGCTCGGCTCAAGCTCAGCTATGAAGTGTTAACTCAATACATGAAAGTTCAAAAATGGTCAATCTTAAAAATACACAAGGCTCGAGCTCGGAATCGATAACTAAACGAGCTTGTTTGCACCCATAATCGATATTGGACCAAGCATAAAAGTCTAATATAATATTGAACCGAGTAACATGACTAACATATCATTTTAGTAGATCGTGTTATATAAGTACTTAGAAATAAGGGTACATTCTACATAGCATACACACAAAGTTTTACTCCCTCGAGCTAAACTCATCTTATCTAGGGTTGATCTAACATGAACTCACAGTTTCTTTTACGGTTTCTTCAACCACTTCGATAATCTTATGTAAATCTCTTTGTCAAAGTATTACTAGTTGAAAAAACGTGGATCTACTCACTGGTAGCAGATCTACTTTCCTCGGGTGTGATTATACTATTTCACCGATGGTTCTTCTTCTGGATCAGTGTTCTTCCACCTACAAAATGAACAGCGCCGTTACTTACCCCTCAGAAAGGGACAGAGGGGTCCTCTTTGGGGTAACCCTCCGGCGTGAGAATAAGTATGTGTAGGAGAAGATAATAATGTGTGAGTAAGGGAATTGGGAGAGTATTGCTTAATAGCTGAATACTGTATGTTACTCTGTGTGATTATCCTGATTCTCTCTGTGTATGAGAAAGTAACTGACTAGGGCTGCCTGTCAGTGAATGTAATTGAATATGCTTCAATGTGAATCAATGTGTTTTCTGTAACTGTATACGTTATGATGTATTTATAGTGCTAGGGTTTCCACTGATTGAGCTGAGACCAAATTAGGGTTTTGTTGGCCTCCTCCAATCGATTTGCGCCACGTGTCCCTGGAGACACCTGGTGCTCTTTCATTGGTTATGATCACGTGGTAACCCATGAGTCATGCTGAGCTGTCCAACTTTCATTTAGCAGCTGTCAACATCAGCATATCATTATTCCTTAAAAAGATGCCTTCTGGAAGGTTGTCTGACGTGCACAATCAAGGTTGCCCTAATCCTGATTTGGATAAGGACGAGGTCGATTATGTGCATGTGTGGTATGCGTCCATCCTGAGGATGCGCGAGGTCTTCTCTTTATTCTCACGCGCAGATATTTCATGCGCAGATGTGATATGCACGAGCATGTGATATGCGCCGCGCGCTGGTGCGCCGCGCGCATATGTGATGCACGAGCATATGTGTGCCTGGGCAGATGTGATATGCACGAGCATGTGATATGCGCCGCGCGCATATGTGATGCGCGAGCATATGTGTGCCTGGGCATATGATGCCTGAGCATGTTTTGTATGCGCCATGCGCATAGGTTTTGGCTTTGTGCCTTCATAATGTGTTTATCTTGTGGGTTGACCCGCCTTGCTCGGTGTTGAGGCGGGTACATACCTCTTCAAGCCCCCCCAGTCTAATGTGTGTCTTATCTCGCGCGAGCGCGGTAAGATAGATATTAGACTTACTGATTAGGTGTTTTAAAAGGGGTTTTGTCGTTTTCTTGGTTGTTTCCATCATTGCGCGAAGTTCTATCCATTTGGTTGAAACGAATCGTCCATGTACGTGACGGTTGCTGACGTGGGTCAGTGATGGAGACGTGTCAGACTTTTCGTGTGCTCGAGGTGCTACAGTTGCCTTTCGTGTCCCCTCACAAGCTGTCAGGGACACGTGTCGCGCTCGTGTTGGCCAAGACCTGCGAGTGGGGGCGCGTGAACTCTGGCACCCGCCGTATTTTTCTTTTCGTGTCTTCTCATACAGTTGTCAGGGACACGTGTCGCGCTCGCGTTGGCTATTACCTGCGAGTGGGGGCGCGTGAAGTCCGTTCAGCACCCAAATTTCTCTCTCCTTGGCCTATAAAAGCCAGCCCTTGGAGTTCTTTATCCTTCATCTTCTTGTTTTCTCTTCTGATTTTTTCTTTCTTTGTCTTCTGAAATATCCGTTCTTCAGAAGTTTCCGTTGTTAGATTTGACAGTTGTATGTCTGATAGCTCGGACTCGTCGAACCTGTCGATCACCTCAATCGTCTCCCGAAAACGCCGCGTTAAATCCGTAGTGATGTCGACGTTGAAGAAGAAAGGCAAGGGGAAGAAGGTTACTGAGGGCTCATCGGAGGAGGTAAGGAGGACGAAGGTGGTGAGGAGGTGGAATGAAATCCCCTGCAAATTGAGGCCGGCTGATCTTGACAGCCTTATCGCCTCTCAGGGCTTTCCCACCCTGTTTGGCTGCATGTTGCCTGAGGCCGGGCAATCGGCGGCGGACCCGCCTGCCGGTTATATATCCCTATATTTCCATTTTTTCACCCACTGCAACCTTCGTCTCCCGATTACAAGGTTTGTGGGTGCACTGCTGCAGTTCTATGGGATTCATATATCCCAAGTCCATCCTTTTGGACTCGTGCGCATGACTCACTTTGAGTTCATGTGCAAATCCCAGCGCGAGGAGCCTACCCCTCGGCGCTTTCAGTATTTTTATAAAGCCAAGATCCAAGACAATTGGATCTCTTTTATTCCTCGCAGTCAGAAGGTGAAGTGCTCCACTGTTTCATTCAAGAGCCTTCATGACTGGTCTGAGAGGTTCTTCTACATTAGGGCTGGTGTAATTCCCATCCGCATGACGATGCGCGCAATCGATTCTGCGCCCGCGGATGCGGATGTTATTAAGAACCCAACCGGCGCCTGGGTTAAGAAACTGACCGATGAAGCATCCCCCGCGAAGAAAATTTGCGAGGAGGCGCTGGTGGGGGTCGGCATGAGTAAGCTATGGGCCGACAGCGCGCTTGAGCCCGTTATCCAAGTCGACGGGTTGTGTAAGTTTATTTCATTGCTTTATTTGTTTTTCTGCGCGAACATAATTCTTTTTCTGATATCAGTTGACTTGTTTTTGCGCAGTCACCAAGGATTATATCCACGCCGCTTATGATGATCAAGTGGAGGGTGGCTCCGTCGCGATTGGCGCTGGGGAGGTTGGTTTCCCAGATCGCTTCGATGACATGTTCATCCCAGTGGATCTGGAATTTGACTTTGATGGCGACGCGCCTGGTAAGCCTTCACACTTATGTTTATTCCTTGAGAATACCAAATTTTGCTAACACTTGTGTTGCATGTATTGTAGATGCGCTGGAGAACTACGAGCTGGAGCTCGCGGAGGAGGATGAGGAAGAGGAGGCGCCCCTACTAAAGCGCAAAGCTAAGGGGAAATCAGGCGCAGAGGGCAGTAAAAGACAAAAGAAAGATGACACCCCTGTTGCTCATCCCCATGCTCAAAAGAAGGGACCTAAGGAAACCCATGTGTTTACCACCATGGGTTCTTTAGCTTCCATGCCTGTGAAAGTGGGCAGACCTCCTGTCCACTTGAGGTATGGTAGCGTCACCTCCTCCGTTCGCGCGGCTGAAGAGAGAAGCAGTGCCGCGCCTGCGACAGGTATACTTTGCTTATCTTCATCTGATTGAATTATTATTAAACCTTTGCTCCTTTGAATGTTTGCAGGACCGGCGACGGTTGCAGATCAGCCGCAGGCGCCACAAGGTGCTGAGGCTACGTCGGGGTCTGCTTCGAAGTCCCCCGTTCTACCCTCTGAGAAGGGTAGAATGAACTTTATGGCGATGTTCGCCGCGCGAACAGAATTGCGCCAAGGTATGTTTTGCACATTTGACTTCTGAATTTTTTCTTTTGGATCCAGTCATAAACCAATTTTCCTTGTTGATTTGTTCATAGGAGTTGTAGCTGGCGTACAAGTTGCCGGTGACACTCCTGGCGCCGTTGGCGGCGCCGCTGGTTCTGGTCTTGCTCCTGCTAGTGCTGATTCTCCCCTTATTGGGGTTACAAAGGAGCAGGAAGCCGTATTGCGCGCCGAACTGGCGGCGTCGAGACCTCCCTCGCCTCCTCCTACGCGCAGCCCTCTCCGCGAGGCTGGTTTGGAGCCCCCCAGGTCGCAGGAGAAGAGGCCTATTGAAGAAGATGAGGAGGATGAGGGGGCTCAAGCTGAGGGCTCCTTGGGAGGCCGCGCCAGCCCTGCGATGCCACAAGTCTTCGCAGCGCATACTTCTGGTGGGGCTGGCGCTGAGTTTTCTGCTTCATCCCCGCAGGTATGTTTTAATTTGTTGCTCCGCTGGGCGTACCTCCATATAAGTATGTTTATGACTTAGAACATTTCTTGTGTTTTGCAGGAAGGTGACCACGTTTACCGCCCGAGATGGAATATTAATGAAGACAGTTCCTTCCAATCCATGGGCGTATGCGAGGACTTCTGGGCTCATGCCGTGCCTCCTACTGAAAGGAGGTATCAGGAGGAGCGCACCCGCGCTGACTTGCTAAATGATCACATTTTCGCTGGGTCAGCTTTCTTTGCTGCCTCCCAAGAGGTTCATCGTGATTATATTAAAGTACGCGATGCTCTTGTGGAAGCCCAGCGAGAGGCTAAGGTGGCCGCCTGGAACCTTTCTGATGCTCGCGCACGAGCTGAGAAACTCCAGGCGGAGCTCAGCGAAAACCGAGCAAGTGCCAACACCGCCTTTACTAAGCGCGGGCATGAGCTCCAAGCTGCTAGGGAGAAGCAGCAGGTTGCAGAGGCCGAAGTTGCCAAGTACGCGCGGAGAGTGCGTGTCTTGGAACAGCAGGCTGAGGCGCGTGACCAAGCTATCGTCCAGAGTATCACTGAGAAATCATCACTGGAGAGCGAGGTTGCGCGCCTGAAGAAGTATTTGGCGACCGCGCAGGCCGATAGAGATGAGGCCCTGGCGACGGCAGCGTCTAGCCAGGAAGCACTTGATGCTGCGCAGGCGGAAAAAGAAGAAATTTTGGCGGCAGCAGCGTCTGATAGAGAGGAGCTAAAAAAGACCAAGGAAACTGTGGAGTTATTAAACTCCCAGGTTCCTGCCCTCGAGACGTCTGTTGCTGGCCTCGCGCAGGATCGCCAATGGCTAGTGTCACAGGGCATGACTCGTTGCGCTTTGGCGATGAAATATTCTGCCGAGTTTCAGGCCCTTGTGATGGACTGCAATGCTGTCGCGCGCTTGGTGGGTCGAGCTGAAGGGTTTACGGATGGGTACGAATATGGTATGTTGAAGAAGAACCCATCCGAGTACCCTTACAAGAGCGAGGCGGCCTGCGCGGACATGGCCGCGGTGGGGGAGAAGTATATGAATACTCCCATCCCCATCCTTATGCAGGTACCTTGACCTTAATGAGTTTTACTTGATTAATTTTCCAAGTGTTTTGTACTCAGTACTTTTCTATTGATTTGCAGATAGCTGCGCTTGCTGACCAGCCCGACCTCGGCGCGCTAAAGAAGTTGCTTGATGATTGCGAGAGGGCTGGTGGCGATGATGGTGGCACGGGGGATGTTGCCCCTGCCAGCAGTTCTGGCGCAGCGAAAGAATCTGCTCCTGACACCGTCGTGATAGAAGACTCCAATGAGGAGGAAGAACTTGACTATGGTCAGTTAGGAGATGAAGATGAGCAGGCTGCGCCAGATGCCGAGGGCGATGATGAGGATGATGAAGAGGCTAGTGTCAACGTGGAGACTTGATAAGCCCTTCATGTTTTTATTTTTATTTGTAATTTGTAACTCATCATACTTGTAAATTTCAACGCAATGGAATGAAATTTGTTTTCCCTTTTTCACATCTTGCGCATTTCCACTCATCTCTTCATATTTGCTTGTATAGATATTAGATATGCTTGCACGTTAAAATAAAACAAGGCTGTAAGGAAATTATTCACTTAACCATAGTCTTATTTTGTAAGTGGTTTCGCAGTATCTTATTTATGCTGACACGCGCGATGACTTTTTCACTATTCCTTTTTTGCGCCTCGTTGTCGCGCGTTTTTTATATGGAATTATGAGTTTTAGCCATTACATGTCAGCATGTGTTACTCAGATATCCACTATGATTCCGCGCGCGACCTCGACCTGAGACCTTAACAACTATGATAGGGCATGTACTTTGCCTTAGTTGTGTTTAAGGATTTTTATGATCAGGCTGCGCGGGATGTAAGATGGATGTTTGTGAGTGTTTTGAGCTAAGGCTCTTTGTTTTGGGCTAAGGCCCTGACGTTTTTAGAGTTAAGACCCATTAACGTGTTTTGAGCTAAGGCTCGCGCATGTATGTTTTACTTCGTTTTATTTTGTTTTGAAGTCAATATAGTGTTGTCATATTGCTCCAAATTAATAAAGGAAGTGTGAAACATGTATGCAAAGGTAATAGAACAAATATTGAAAGATAGCGCGAATCATCATTCATGATGGCTTAAAAGCCTTGATTACATGTTTGAATTTTTACATGAAGCACTTTCTAAGTTGTGCTGCGTTCCACGCGCGCGGTATCTTTTTTCCATTTAAATCTTTTAAAGTGTACGCGCCTTTCCCCAATTCTTCTGAGATTTGATAAGGTCCTTCCCAATTGGGGGACATTTTTCCTGGTGGTATTGCGCGGCTAGCTTCATTGTTTCGAAGGACAAAATCATTTTTCTTGAAGTGGCATTCTTTAACGCGCTGATTATAATATTTTTCCATATTTTTCTTGTATTTGGCTTCATTGATGATAGCCGCTTCTCTGCGCCCTTCAAGCAAGTTGAGGTCCAATCTTCTTTCGCGCTCGTTATCAGTCTTGCTCATCATGAGTACCCTATGGGATGGGCATCCAATTTCTGCTGGGATCATAGCCTCTGTCCCATAGGTTAGGCTGAACGGGGATTCGCCATTGCTAGTTTTGCTTAATGTCCTGTGCGCCCACAGGACGTTAGGTAATTCTTCGACCCAAGAATGGGATTCTCCCTCCAACCTTTTCTTCAGCCCATTTAACAAACTTTGATTTGCGCGTTCCACTTGTCCATTCCCCTGAGGGTGATAGACTGAAGTGAAAATTTGGTTAATGCGCAATTCTTTGAGCCAGCTGGAAATCTTCTTGTCAGTGAATTGCTTGCCATTATCGCTAACAATTTCCATGGGCAAGCCAAAACGGCATATGATGTGGCTCCAGATAAACTGCTTCATTGACTCGGCTGTTATTTTCGCTAGTGGCTTGGCTTCAACCCATTTTGTAAAATAGTCTACTGGCACAACCAAAAATTTTACTCGCCCAGGCGCCTGCGGTAGGGGACCCACAATGTCGATTGCCCATTTGTGGAAAGGCCATGCTGAGGTTACCGGAATCAAGTTGTTCTTTGGCCGCATGGTGTTTGGCGCATAGCTCTGACATGCTTTGCACTTTTGGATCTCTTTTAAAGCGTCCAAGTACATGCCTGGCCAATAGTAGCCTGCGCTCATTGCCTTGGCAACCACCATGCGTGGGCCAGCATGAATTCCACAGATTCCTTCGTGTATCTCTCTGATCACATAGTTCGCTTCCTCAGCATCCAAGCATTTCATGAGCGGCCCAAGATAAGAGCGTCGATATAATGTATCGTCAAGTAGTTCATAGTTCTGCGCCTTGTGTCTTATCTTTCTCGCCTGTGCGCGATCGTCCGGTAACTTCCCCTCCTTCAGGAATTCCATTATTGGAGTTATCCAGGATGAAGGGGTTGTATGAATTACAAGGACAGATTGCGTTTGCACTGACGGGTTGCTCATCACTTCCACCCTGACATCTTTGCCAAAGTGATCAAAATTAGTTGATGCCATCTTACTCAACGCGTCAGCGGACTTGTTTTCGCTGCGCGGGATGTGTATGATTTTGAAGAAGTCAAACTGCTCAACGAGCTTTTTTGCCTGCTCTAGATATAGAGGCATGGTGTTCTCCTTGGCATCATAAAAACCATTGACCTGTGCAGCTACCAAGTAAGAATCAACATGGGCCTCTAGCCTTTTAACTCCAAACTTGCGCGCAATGCGCAGACCAGCCAGCAGGGCTTCATACTCGGCCTCATTGTTGGTACTCTTGAAGTCCAACCTAATAGCATAAGTATATTCATGATTCTCAGGGTCCATCAGTTTGAGGCCTGCGCCGGACCCTTCGTTGTTGGAGGCTCCATCAGTGAATAGCCTCCAAACATCTTCTTCATCATTTGCTCTCGGAGGATCTACCTCGCGCTGAGCTTCTTCAATCTTTCCCTCTGGGATTTCCGTGATGAAATCCGCCAGAACTTGACCCTTTATTGCTGGACGGGGCTTATAGGTGATCGTGTGTTCACCTAACTCCAGCGCCCACTTTCTCAGCCTTCCGGAGAGCGCGGGGCGTCGCAGGACTTGTTGGATGTTGTAACCAGTCAGAACTTCAATAGGATGACCATTGAAGTATCTATGAAGTTTGCGCGACGCGTGTGTTAGTGACAAAACTAACCTTTCCATGATGGAATAGCGCGTCTCAGGGTCTGTCAGCACCCGACTCACATAGTATATTGGCGTTTGGATCCCCTTGCGATCCACCAATAATACTGCGCCTATGGCGCGGTCTCCAGCTGACAAGTACAATGTAAGGGTTTCGCCAGGAAGTGGAGCTGTGAGCGCGGGCAGCTTTATGAGACATTCTTTTATCTCACTGAAAGCTTGCTCAGCCTCAGGCGTCCACTTGAATTGGCTCTTCTTCAAGCAATTCCTCAAAGTGTTAACGAATGGAGTAGATTTGCTGGCGTGGTTCGCTAGGAACCTGTTGATTGACACCAATCTACCATTCAGCTTCTGAACCTCTTTCATGGTGGATGGTGAAGGCATTTCAAGGATGGCTTCCACCTTTTCTGGGTTCACCTTGAAACCATCCTTAGTGACCATTACACCAAGAAATTTCCCCTCTTCCGCGCCGAAAGTACATTTGCTCGGGTTGAGCTTCATGTTAACTTCCGTTAGGCGCTGAAGAGTTTCCTCGATGTCTTTGAGCATTTGTCTCTCCTCCCTGCTCTTGATCACCAAATCATCAACGTAGACTTCCAGATTTCTTCCAATTTGTTCATTGAAAACCGAATCCATAAGTCTCTGATAGGTGGCTCCCGCATTCTTTAAACCAAAGGGCATTTTTGTGTAACAAAAAACAACCTTGTCGGTTCTGAAGGCAGTCTTGTCTTCGTCCTGTGGTGCCATTTGAATCTGGTGATAGCCTTTGTAGGCATCCAGGAAACATTTGAGCTTGAATGGCGCCACAGAGTCCACCTTTGCGTCGATGTTTGGGAGGGGGTAACAGTCTTTCGGACATGCTTTGTTGAGGTCCTTGAAGTCAATACACATCCTCCATGACCCGTTGCTTTTCTTTACCATCACAGGATTGGCTACCCACGTCTGGTATCGGATCGGGCGGATGATGTTTGCGCGCAACAGGTCCTCCACTTGCTCATTCATGGCCTTCGCCTTTTCATCCCCCATGATTCTCTTTTTCTGAGCAATTGGCTCCACCGACTTGAACGTGTTAAGAGAATGTTGCGCCAAGTCTCGCGGGACCCCCGTCATATCGGAGTGTTGCCACGCGAAAACCGACGTGTATTTTGTGAGCAACTTTTTCATTCTCAATCTCGTTTCGTCTGAAATGGTAGCGCCAATTGTGACCGTTTGCTCTGGGAATTTTGGGTTTAAAATCCACTTCTCTGGCGCATTGTCCGCCATTGGAAGTTTCATTCTCCCTTCCCGCGGCGTACTTGTCACTGCACACAAATGATCGCGTTAAACAAATGTTACGCCTGTTGGTGTAGGGAACCCCAATGCGCCGTGCGCTGGCGACGGTACAGCATTAAATTGGGCAATCGTTCCCCTACCCAGGATCATATTGTGGCATGACGTGGTGGGCAAGACCAAGAAGTTGACAACTTCGGCTCGCTTGTGCTCATCATCCCCCATAGTTAGTTCAAACTGAATCTGGCCTAGGGGATGGATGATTTCATTTGAGACACCACAGATTGGTGCGTTCACAATTTCGAGCCGCGCTTGGTCTGCCGGGTCTAGCTTTCTGAAACATTGCTCATACATAATGTCAGATTCGCTTCCAGTGTCCACCAGTACCTTTGACACTTCGTAATGAGCAATGTGTGTGGTGATGACGAGAGGACTGCTTATTGAAGGGCCTCCCCTGATTCTTGGGAAGATGACTTGCTGCTCGCGCCAATCTCCGTGGATTTGCGCGCTTCTCTTTTTTGACGTCTGCCCTTGTCGTCCCCCCTCAGCCACACAGATTCTTTTGTATTTCTTGCTGGCAGAGGCTCCTTCCGGTTGCTCATCTTCTATTCTTTGGTTTTTCACCAAGTGAGCCAGCCTGCCTGACTTTACATCCTTCTCGATCGCATCCTTTAAATGATGGCATGCGTCGGTGTTGTGGCCCGGGGACTTGTGAAATTCACAATATTTGCCACTGTTTTGCGGTCCCTTGTAGTGTAGTTGCTTTGGGGGCTTGAATTGGACATTCTCAGTACTTAACACCTGTGAAGGTGTTTTAGTGAGGGAAGTCCATATTCTTGGCAGAGGTCTGCTAGGATCTCTGCCGCCCTCCCTCTTGTCACCCTCCCCGCGACTACGAACATCTTTTTGGGGCTGGGGTGAGCTTGGTTGCACTTGCTTTTCTGCGGAAGAAAAACTTGTTGGCTGCAACCTGGACCATACAGAGTTCTGTTTGGCCCTCTTCTCTTTGCTGCGCGGTGATTCAGCCTGATGCGCTCTTTCTCTTGCCCTATCTTGGGCAATCTGTTTTTCATTTCTCGCGAAGACTCGCGAGGCTTCCATTAGTTTTGCCCAAGTGGTGGGCATACCATCTTTGCTTACGAGAGCTCGGCGGAGTTGATCACTGCGCGCGCCTTGTATAAAGGCCACGCGCAGGAGCTGCTCAGTTATACCCCCGATTGCCAGGGACTCCTGATTGAAACGAGTGATGTAATCTTCAATCGTTTCATCATTCCTGCGTACGCAGTGCATGATGTCATCAGGATCGCGCGTGTGCCTGCGCTGCTGTACGAAGTGGGCTTGGAACTTTTCTAATAGTTCCTCGAACCCATCAATTTGCCCAGTCGGCAAACTCTCGAACCATACCCGCGCTGCGCCCGTGAGGCAGCGAGCAAACATATGACACCATGTTGGCATCGTCCAGCTCTCTAGGTTTCCCGTGTTATAGAAACCTTGCAAAAAGTCATCTGGATCTGTTGTGCCATCATATTTGCCCAGACCACTTGGCATATTGGTCTTGTGCTGGATGGGAGCCTGTTCGATGCGCGCAGTAAACTTTGAGTGTTTTACCAAGATGGCTGGTCTGTAGGGTGTGGTTACGTCCACTTGCCCTCTGACCGGTGGGCTGTATGGCATGTGCAGATCCAGATCTGCTCTGGCTCCAGGCGCCATGTTCACAGGCGCGCGGAGCTGTGAGCCTCCTGCATGAGTATCCCGCGTCTTCCTCATGCTATGCACTTCTTCATCACTGAACTCAGTGTGTGCAGTGTGAACAGAATGTCCTTCTTCCGGCGCGCGCGGCCTCTTTGTAGTCTGTTTATCAAACGCTTGCCTTTGTGTTTGGTCGGCTAGCTTCTTCTGTTTGACCATTTCGTTGTACTTTTCCATCAGACGCCGCTGCTCGTTTATGAGCCATTCATTCGGATCATTTGTTTCTTCTTCTGGACCCATTGGTCCTTTCAGTTTCGCGTCGGCCATATTTTGTAACGCGAGATCGTCTGGAGGAGTTTCAGTCTGGCCGTGAGGGGTTGTGACGAAGGGACGGTTGCTGGTGGTACGCGTAGAATCACGCGGAACCCTCAGAACTTGCTGTCCGTCGTTAACACCCTCACGTTCAATATCCTCCAGAGCTTGATCAACGTTACGAACGCCAGAAACCATGGTGATTGATTTTTTTTTTGGAGATCTGATTAGATCTGATTGCCGTTTGTAACAGTGGATGGCGCCAATGAAGAAACGTGGATCTACTCACTGGTAGCAGATCTAATTTCCTCGGGTGTGATTATACTATTTCACCGATGGTTCTTCTGGATCAGTGTTCTTCCACCTACAAAATGAACAGCGCCGTTACTTACCCCTCAGAAAGGGACAGAGGGGTCCTCTTTGGGGTAACCCTCCGGCGTGAGAATAAGTATGTGTAGGAGAAGATAATAATGTGTGAGTAAGGGAATTGGGAGAGTATTGCTTAATAGCTGAATACTGTATGTTACTCTGTGTGATTATCCTGATTCTCTCTGTGTATGAGAAAGTAACTGACTAGGGCTGCCTGTCAGTGAATGTAATTGAATATGCTTCAATGTGAATCAATGTGTTTTCTGTAACTGTATACGTTATGATGTATTTATAGTGCTAGGGTTTCCACTGATTGAGCTGAGACCAAATTAGGGTTTTGTTGGCCTCCTCCAATCGATTTGCGCCACGTGTCCCTGGAGACACCTGGTGCTCTTTCATTGGTTATGATCACGTGGTAACCCATGAGTCATGCTGAGCTGTCCAACTTTCATTTAGCAGCTGTCAACATCAGCATATCCTTATTCCTTAAAAAGATGTCTTCTGGAAGGTTGTCTGACGTGCACAATCAAGGTTGCCCTAATCCTGATTTGGATAAGGACGAGGTCGATTATGTGCATGTGTGGTATGCGCCCATCCTGAGGATGCGCGAGGTCTTCTCTTTATTCTCACGCGCAGATATTTCATGCGCAGATGTGATATGCACGAGCATGTGATATGCGCCGCGCGCTGGTGCGCCGCGCGCATATGTGATGCACGAGCATATGTGTGCCTGGGCAGATGTGATATGCACGAGCATGTGATATGCGCCGCGCGCATATGTGATGCGCGAGCATATGTGTGCCTGGGCATATGATGCCTGAGCATGTTTTGTATGCGCCATGCGCATAGGTTTTGGCTTTGTGCCTTCATAATGTGTTTATCTTGTGGGTTGACCCGCCTTGCTCGGTGTTGAGGCGGGTACATACCTCTTCACTAGTCTTTTAATATCATTGGTCACGTCCTAGGAAAAAACCTCATAATATGTAGATGTATATTCACATAATATTAAGTTAATTATTAACATTGTGTCTATTAAAATTTGTTTTAACGTATGAAAATAAAAAGAACCACCTAACGACAGCAACGTACGACCGACACCACTTCCCACAAAGAATGTTTCAAACTACGGGCAGCGGGCAGTCACAATCTTCCTGCCCGTTGTAATCACACATTTTCCTCTATAAAATCCAAGTTTACGTATAACTCATTTCCACCAACTTTTCCTCATACCACCAATGAATATGATGAAGCTTTTTATCATAATGATGATCATGATGATGGCCGCATCAGCCGTCTCGGCCGCTGATCCTCCAACTCCGGCTCCAGAGTCAGGTGCAACCACTGTCTTCGTCTCTACTGTGGTTGCATCTCTATGGGCGTTTGTGTTCGTTTTCATGTTCTAGTTTTTTTATCACAATGTTTCTATTCCTCGGGTGGTGTTTATATTATTTACGTAAAGAGTGAGGAGAATTTTGATTTAATATTTTGGATTTAAAGTTTTTTTGTTTGTTATATGCTTTACTTTGTTTTTATGATATGTTGTTCATTGTTATTTGTGTAATGAGGTTTTGTAGATTATGATTTATTGTGGTAATAAAATATTGGTTTTATTGAGTATGCACATTTATGTTTATGTGGTTGGTTTTAAAAACTTGGCTGCTTATTAACCCGATCGCTGACTTACTGGTTTACTGGTCGAACTTGTCAAATGAATAGTTACCGGTCATATGAATAGTTAGAGATACTGTTGGTTATATGAGACAATTAGGATTTTGGAAAAGTGAGTGAAATGACAAAAATGTGTGTGGCAAAAAATACTCGATGCTTATAACGGGGTTTGAATCTTTACAGTTTGATATTAAGAAAAGTCACCAAAAGAAGGCATTGAATATGAATGAGAGAATGTTTGATATGGGATCTTATTGCTTAAACAAATTCATCCGAATTGTGAATGACGATAGACATTTGAGTGACATTTCTTTATTTCGGTTGTTGGGCCTTCTTTTCATCTTTTTATAAAGGGTAATTATAATCACCTTAGAGAAATTAAATTTTAAACTTTTAACATGAGTGAATTAGGTCGAGTTGATAGGTTAACGGGGCGAAGTTGATTAATTCTGAATCCTAATATGACCTTCATGATACACTTACCACATGGTATTTGAGCTAATGATATACTCTGCATGTCGGTGTAATTAATGCTTTTTCTCTTTGGAGGTAGGGAGCTCAAACTCACGATAGATGAGTTAGATGGATTTATGAGTAAATATTTGTTGTTAAAAAAGTAATCATGATACACTTATATCATATGTAAACTCAACACGAACCCGTGTACCATATTCATTTAAGTGGGTTAGATATGGTAGCTAATTCTGAATTATAGTCATAACCAAGTTGCAATTTATTAAATAAATTGTAAATGAGTTGACGAGTTGCAATGAGTTCTAATAAAGTTCTAAACAGGTTAACAAGTCGAACTTTGTTACTATTTTTTTAAAAAAATTGTTTAATCTAATATTGGACTTATCGACCATAATAACCTAATTAGTACAACTGAATCACGATTTGCTTATTAAGCATGTTAAACTATAGTAAAAAAAACTCATATCAGTTTTAATTCACGATTCACAAATTATCACTCGTATTCAAGTAAAGTCAAACATTGCATTTAGATATCATGTTCACTAGTGTGACAAAAGTTTCTGGGTGACGTACAATGTACAATATTCAGAGTTCTTTTTATTGATAATAGTCACCCAGGATAATATTAATTATTTATTTATTTTATTAAACTCAAAATATTTTATATAGTTTTAAAACAGAATTAGGTCTTCGATCAAATGTGCTAATTTATATATCCATTAATGAAGGTAATTTTGGAAGTTTTAGAGTACTAATTTCAAACTTAACTAGTTAACAAATCCAAGATGTTAGTTGTAGAAGCCTTAGACATTTTCAAAGTACAATTGATAGATCCAAATTAATCTAGAAGTACAACTGATGTACATCATCAAGATTACTTCATATGTCATCTCACTACTTTGTGGTCTTGTGTGGTACACATTGTGCTATATATTGCAATTTTTGGTGTCTGCAATGCAAAGTCATCTTGTTATCAGAATTAGGTGTTAAGATCTCATTAAAGTTTAAGTTAATCATGTTAAGGAAATACATAAAATAATAATAATAATAATAATAATAGTTAATTACATGCTATTATATAACCATAAGATTATGATTAAAAGTATAGGGCATTATTATACTTTAAACATAAACATACGTCTTGATAAGTTAAGCAACAAATATTGTAACTTCAAAAGTCGTCTTAGAAAGTCAATTAACAACCAACTACTCTTTAGGTCTTTTATTAATATCCATGTTTAATATTTTATGTAGATTTTTATCATTTTCATAAAACAAATTAAATAATAATAATAATAATAATAATAATAATAATAATAATAATTAATTGGATCTTCCATCAGTTTTAATTAATTTTTTATAAATTAATAATTAACTAAAAGAATAAAAACTTTAAATCACAACCAACTCTTGATAACTTTTTTTAGAGAAATTATATATAATTGTTAAATAAATTCAAGGGTTGTTAAAAGGGTACCTTGAAGAAACACTAAGTGAACCCTGGACAGATTGTAGATAATCTGGGGGTTAAGTAATGTTTCCCACGGATGAGATCTAGCTGAGAAGGCTGTTCTTCAGGAGACCTGCAAAACAAACACCGTAAGCTCGTCACTGAGAAGGGGGGGGTTCCTCCTTGTGACCACCCTCCGGCGTGAGAATCAGACTAGATTGCTCTGAATATAAGTGTATATTAAGAGATTGCTAGATAACTGGATAGCAGATGATCTTACCATTCCAAGATGTTGGAGTATTTATAGCCGAAGGTAGGTTTCCAAGCAGGTACAGCCGGCTGAATAGTATTCCTGTTCTACCAACAGTGGATTATGCACAGGCCATACTGGTTGGTGGATAAGTTACGGCCAACAGTAACAAAGTCGGCTGCACTATTCCACCAACTGTAGATTATGCACGTCCCACCTACTGTGGATTATACGCAGGCCATGCTGGTTGGTGAATAGGTTACGGCCAGCAGTAATACTATTCTACCAACTGTAGGCTACGCACGCCCGTCAGTAGGAGTTGGTGAGTAGGCAGCGGCTAATAGTGACAAACAGTACTAGAGGGTGCTCCTCCTCGTACTGTTGTCAGTGAGCTGTCACCCTGTGATTGGCTCATGGGTTGTTCTGGTCAGATCGTCTGTCCTATCCATACCTTGGTAGGTATAGTACAAAAGATCTTTCAGAATCATACGGACTGGCTCATTTTGGCGGGATTGTTCCCGCCTTGCTCATTCCTTCATGTGACTACTGAAGTAGCTATTGCCTTGTGCGTGTAGCCCTGCTGTCTGCGGGTAGCCTTCCCTGATGGTTTGTATCCGCAACTGCGGGAACAGGCGGGGTACTTCACCATTGGGAGGCTTTCCCTGCGTGTACAGCTTGCGTACTGCGCGTAAGATTCTATGAGCATGGTGGGTCCTGCGGGAGTAGATGGCCTTTGCGCAGACGTCCCTATTCAAGGTGAGTCTTGCGGGACCAACTGGTCTCTGCTGGGACCTACCTCTTCAAGTCCCCCCAGTCCAATGTTCTTCTCATGAATGTTTAATAAAGTGAGGTGAACTTTTGGACTTTAAGCAAGGGGTTTTGAAAAGGGTTTTTAGTTTTAAGGTTCTCCGTGGGGATTCTTCCCGCGGGTTTCCTAATGTCACTTGCAAAAATTCCCGATTTTTTTGCTTGATCTTTGGGTATGATGCGGGTAGGTATGTAACCTTCTCGCAAGTCAGGAGCGTTGAGTCTCACTTGTGTGGATTCTCCTTGAGGTTTTAGTGGTTTTGAACATAGTGATCAATTATGTTTAAACCACCAATTCCATCCTGGAGCCTCAACAATGTAGTTCTCGACGTTCCCGTTATGCGGGGATGTTATTTCCGTTTCCGCAAGCATTGCCCAGAAGATCCTTCTTGGTTTCAATTCCCTGCGGAGCGCTAGGTATGTGAAGGGTTTTGCTTTAACACTGTACCCGCGCTCGTCTTACGGTTACTTTACTTTCAAGGTACCCCTGGCGTCAATTCCCTGCGGGTGCTAGGTATGTGAAGGGTTTTGCCTTAACACTGTACCCGCACCCGCCTTATAGTTACTTTGTTGCCGGGGTTTTCTTGGCTTCAATTCCCTGCGGGTGCTAGGTATGTGAAGGGTTTTGCCTTAACACTGTACCCGCATCCGTCTTATGGTTACTTGGTTGCCAAGGTAAGGGGTATTTTCCCGCTTACTTTTGAATCTTTTTGAATTTTGAATTTTGAAATTCGAAAGGTTGGTGAGGATAAGAACAGTCCAAACATCTGAAACGTCGTGCGACGGTTTCTTCTGACTGTGTCAGGACGTGCAGGAAGTTATGGTGACGTAACAGTACATGGTCATTCCAGACGCTTTTTCAGGCGCGTGGGCGCGATTTTCCGGGCGCGTGGCCACGAAATTACTGGCACGCGTCCTTTTTACAGCTGTTGCCAGCTTGCTTTTTGCCACGCGTCATAGTTTCATTGCACCCTCGATTTCTCTCTCATCCGCATTAAATTCACCGCATTAATTGCGATTAGTATATAAAGGGGGAGAGGGTCCTTTTTAATTCACACCTTCACCCTTCTCTTCTTCTTCTTAGCGATTTCCGGCAAATACTCCCCTTTTCAGGCAAGCATTTTCCCGAAATCGCTTTCTTTCTGCAAGATGTCTTCACATGATCTCGAGTCTACCACCGATGACAGGAGTACTGCTGGTGAGTGCCAGTGTGCTCTGCCCGGCGATCAGTACCGGTATGTTGTTAGGAAGTTCATGCTCGATCCTCTCGAGCCTGAGTTTCCTGAACCCCATCAGACCGTGTACGATGCCCCCAGTGGCAAGATCGGGGTATATGCTGCATTCTTTGTTTATGGGAACCTTAGGTTCCCATTGACAAAGTTTGTTTACCGTGTCCTCGAAAGGCACGGTGTTCATCTGACCGAGCTGCACCCAATGGCGATCGCGAAGATTCGCCACTTCGAGTGGGTGTGCCGGATATTGGGTGTTGAGCCCTATGTGGACCGCCTGATGACCTTCTATACTTGGAGGTGCATCCAGGGGTGGTACACCCTGACAACCCGGATCAAGGGTTTGAAGATTTGCGCGACCGAGCGCAGTCTCCGATCGTGGAAGCGGGAGTTCTTCTACATTTCTGCCCGCGCCGTCCCCATTGCCATGAAGTTTAAAAATGGCCAAGCCATTCCGAGCCACCACGCCACCAACTACCAGGAGGCGGAATGGTTTGCAAAGATATCCCGGGTCCAATCTCCGGTTTACCGGTTTGCGGAGTCCGGGATGGTGATGCTGGGGATGAGCCGGGTATGGAAGGAGGCGTCTCAGGTTCCCATCCTTCTCGAATACGGTTTGAACTCTACTCCTTATGGTATGTCTTGTCTTTCTTGCTGATATGAGTTTGTCTTCTAACTGTTTCTTTTCTTTCAGAGGGGAACAATTTGGAGTCGCTCCGGTACCCGCGGGAAGCTGACGGTCCCGTGCGGGTGGGTACTCGTGCTCTTGACGAGAACGAGTTGCCCATCCTGGAGCAAACAGCGGATCGGTTTGTGGAGGTCTACCCGCTGGGCCACGAGATCCTGAGCCACCGGCGGCCAGGTAAGGCGTTATTCTCTCCTCCACCCCTCAGTGCTGTACCCGCTGCTGGAATTCCTTACATCCTGTCTTCTTCTGAGGAATCCGCAGATGGTCCTCCGTTAGTGCGGAAGAAGAGGGCTGCCGGCGGGAAAGGGAAGGAGAAGGCGGCCTCTACAGCCGATCCGGTGCTCCTATCTGACACTGAGTCAGATAGTGAAGAGGTGGCGGGGAACCCCGGTGGTGAGAAGACCACTGTTCCGGAGGCTACGACTGTTACCTCCGGAGAACCAATGACGACGACGGTGACCGGCATCAAGAGACCGGCTCCATCGGGTTCGTCCCCGCCCGTCCGTACGTTCAAGCTCAAGAAAACCCGTAAGTACAACTCTTGGCTTTTATCTTCGTAGTTTAATCTTCCAAGTCTTTTAACACTTTTCTTCTTTACGCAGGTGTGGATGTTGGCGCATTCCAGGGTGAGGGGCCGAGTACTACCTCTCCGCCAATGACGGTAGGCTTGGTCAGCCTACCTGAGGCGTCGACCCAGGCGCCTGCGCCTGCTTCCGCTGGTTCAGTTGCTCATTCTGAGCCGACTGTTCCAGCCGAGATGACGTCACCCGCCGGCTGTGAGTGCAATTTTTACAGCATCCTTCACAGAGCCGGCGGTTACTTTTGCCGCGGATTCTGCGGCAGCGACCGTGGCGGCGACCACTATGCCCCCGGCAACGACGGCCGGTCCCTCAGGTACGCGTGGGGCTTGTCGCATCTTTCCGCCACCTTCCCATCTGCCTGACCTCTTGGATGGATTTCCATTGGGTTCAGGTGATGGGTTCGGCGGCTATCGGCCTGTAATTGACCCTACAGGTGCGTAGGGTTCCTTTGGCCCTTTTTCACTTATATATTTTATCATCTTTTCCTAACTGCGTTTTGTTTTCTGCAGTTTCGGATTCCAATGAAGTGTATGTTCCGCGATGGAACATACGCCGAGGAACAACCCTTCGTACCCCTGTGGAGTGCGTGGAATGGGCTCGCCACGCTGCTCCCCATGGTGCGTTGGGGGAAGCCATGGCTAGCTACCAGGAGGGTAGGCTAACCAATGAGCTTCGGGTTCTCCAAGCCCGGATGCAGCCGCGCGTCGAGCTGCTTTGTCGTGAAAACGACAAGTTAAAAGCAGCTCGCGCCAAGGAAGTATCTCAAGCGCGGGCTCTTCGGGAGGAGAACCAAAAGTTGGCCGCAGCTGCTGCGGAGAAGGAGAAGGCCTTCAAGGCCCTCGAGGTTGAGGTTCAAGCGCGACTCGAGGCCCGCTCCAAGGCTGCCCAAGCTGTTAACGAACAGCTTCGGCTGGCTAAGGAGACTGCGAGGAACGCAACCGAGAGGGCCACCAAGGCTGAAGCCGTTGCTGAGCCTTTACGCGTGGAGAACGAGGAGCTCAAGGCCAAATTGGAGGCTCTCCAACGTGCTCATGATGCCTTGGCGATGGAGGATGCCAAGAAACTTCAAGAGATCCTGGACCAGAGGGGCGTGCTTGATCACACCGAGCGGAAGCTTAAGGGAGTCGAAGAGGCTGCCGCAAAGGAAGTGCTACTTGCCAAACTTAACAAAAGCGAAGCCGAACGCGCCTGCACCCAAGCTCAAGCCGCCCTTAAAGAAGCTCTGGTTGCCAAGGAATGGCTTCTTCGAGAAGCTTTGTCTCAGGTATGTCTATCTTCATGTCTTCACGCTTATCTTTGTAATTAGGGTGTTGACACTTGTATATTTTCTTATGTAGGTTGTGCATCGGGTCTTCTCAGAGACATCTTACGATGATGCAATGAGCGCAGCCCTCAACGCTTCTCACGAGGATGGGGAACGGGTCGGTTTCCTGCTTGGTCTAGGGTTTGTTGAGAAAGGCGTCCCGCCATCCAACTTCCCTTTGTACAATGTAGATACCGAAGCCATATATGACCAAGCAGTAAATCAATACGCCGCCTTCCCGCATCCGGTGGTGGAGAAGGTGAACCAAGTAGCTGCTGCTGATGATGGGTTAGCTATCCTTAAAGCTTTCCTTGAACCGCCCCGTTCCTCTGATGGAGCGGGTCCAAGTGGAAGCGGCCCTGAAGCTTGATCCCGAAGATCCCTTCCCATTGCTAGGATAGTCTTGTACGGATGTATTTATTTTTCTTTTCGTAGGCGGGTAGTTACCCGGCCATTCTTGTAATAATTTATTTGTGAAATATAAATCTTTTGCGTATAAGATTGTTATTTCTTTCTTTGGGTTCCTTGCTTTATAAACTTATGACTTGCATACTTAGTTTAAATTAGCAATTTTCCAAGTGTTTAGAATAAGTTAACCTGTTGAACGTGGTTGATAATGGGTTAAAGTTTTGCTTCCTCTTTCGTGATTGTGCGGGTAGAACCGTCACTTGCACTTAGTAGGATGGCTAAACTTTAACCTTCATCTGACCTGCGTGTAGGTTTTCCTCATCTTTTGAGGATAAGTTAACCTTTGAACGTGGTTGATAATAGGTGTGAAGTTTTGCTTCCTCTTTCGTGATTGTGCGGGTAGTACCGTCACTTGCACTTAGTAGGATGGCAAAACTTTACCCTTATCTGACCTGCGTGTAGGTTATCCTTATCTTTTTTTTTTTTTTTTTTTTTTTTTTTTTTTTTTTTTTTTTTTTTTTTTAGGATAACCTTTGAACGTGGTAGATGATAGGTTGAAGTTTTGCTTCCTTGTTTGTGATTGTGCGGGTAAGACCGTCACTTGCACTTACAAGGATGGCTAAACTTTACTTACATCATACCTGCGTGTAGGTTTCCCTTATTTTTAACGTTGTGTTTATGCGGGTTTTGCCGCCTTCCACACGTAACGACTTACTTCTCCCCGTTTATGCGGTAAATACCAGCACCAGTGGGAAGTTCATAAGGATAAAGGTAAACACATTATGAAAGAAGAATCATTTCCATTAGAAGTGGCTCTAGGCCTTTACAAGTTTTGGAATTGATCTACATATAACATTTGCGTAATTGAGCTCCATTCCATGTTCTTGGGATGGGAGTGCCATCGAGCCTTTCGAGCCGGTATGCGCCCTTTCCCAGGACTTCTTTGATAATGTATGGCCCTTCCCAAACCGGGGCCAGCTTTCCGGGCGCTCTTGGTTTGAAGCCTCGTTGTTACGCAGTATGTAGTCTCCTATCTTGAAGTTGCAGAGTTTTACCCGCGTGTTGTAGTACTTTTGCATTTGTCGTTTGTAGTTCTCTTCACGCACTGCGGCTAAGTCTCTGCGTTCCTCGGTTAGCATAAGATCCAACCGTCTTTCCGCATCGTTGTCTTCTGGCTGAATCAAGACCCTTGGCGAGGGTAGACCAATTTCGACCGGGACCATGGCTTCAGTGCCATAAGTGAGGCTGAACGGGGTTTCTCCCGTACTGGCTTTCTTCAGCGTTCTGTTTGCCCAAAGGACGTGCGGAAGCTCGTCCACCCAGCCGGATCTGTGTTCCAAGAGTCTTTTCTTTATGCCATCGACGATGCTCTTGTTTGCTCTTTCCACCTCACCATTACCTTGCGGGTGTGCCACTGAGGTAAAGGTGTGGGTAATTTGAAGTTCTTTTAGCCACTGTTGTAGCTTCTTGTCAGCAAAGTTGGTGCCGTTATCGCTCACCAAATTCTGTGGAAGTCCAAAACGACAAATAATAAATTCCCAAATAAATTTTTTGATATGCTTCGCGGTTGTTTGGGCTAAAGGTTTTGCTTCTATCCACTTGGTGAAGTAGTCGATGGCTACCACTAGGAACTGAACATTTCCTGCTGCTGTAGGAAATGGGCCTGTCACATCGATGGCCCACTTCTGAAATGGCCATGAAGAAGTGACTGGAACCAGTTCATTCTTCGGGCGGTGCGTGTTGGGTGCGTAAAGTTGGCAAGACTTGCATTTTCTGATGTATGCCAGTGCATCCGTATGCATCCCCGGCCAAAAGTATCCCGCGTTGTTTAGCTTGGCTACAACAGCGCGAGGACCTGCGTGTACTCCACAGATGCCTTCGTGTACTTCCCTTAGGAGGTAGTCGGCATCTTGGTTGTCCACGCATCTCAAGAGTGGGCCAAGAAAGTTACGTCTGTAAAGGATGTCGTTGACGAGCTGATAATTCAGTGCTTTACAGCGTAGTTTTCTTGCCTGTGTTTTTGACTCTAGTAGTGTTCCTGCTGCAAGGTAATTTATTATTGGTGTCATCCACGTTTCTGTACCGGTTTGGATGACACAAATTTCCTTGTGCGGGACTGATGGTGCTTCGAGGAGTTCAATGCGGATGTCCTTTCCCAAGTGGGTGAAGGCTAGTGACGCAAGCTTGCTTAACGCGTCCGCAGATTTGTTTTCGCTGCGCTTGACGTGTATGACTTTACAATCACTAAAATCACGCATAAGGGTTTTTGCCTGGGCGAGGTACAGGGCCATTGTGTCGTTCACAGCCGTGTACGTCCCATTTATTTGGTTGGCCACCAGCATGGAATCCACGTGGGCTTCCAAGTTTTTCACTCCCATTTTACGCGCAATTCTCAAACCGGCCAAGAATGCTTCATATTCGGCTTCGTTATTCGTACTTGGAAAATCCAACCGAATAGCGTAAGTATATTCTTGGCCTGCTGGGTTGGTTAATTTTAACCCTGCGCCTGAACCCTCGTTATTGGCTGCTCCATCAGTGTAGAGTCGCCAGACATCATTGATGTCCTGTGCTGGGGAGGGTTGAGCCTCCTCCTGGCATTCTTTCTCCCGCGAAGCGGGGACTTCTGCAATAAAATCGGCCAGGACCTGGCCTTTTATGGTTGGTCTTGGCTTGTACTTAATTGCATATTCTCCCAATTCAATTGCCCATTTGGCTAGACGTCCCGATAATTCGGGTTTGCCTAGAACGTTTGAGAGTTTGAAGTTGGTGAGAATGGTGATTGGGTGGCCCTGGAAATATCGTCTTAACCTGCGTGAAGCGTGTATAAGTGCTAAGACCAATTTTTCGAGGGTAGAGTACCGGGTTTCTACGTCTGTTAGTACACGGCTAACATAATAGATTGGCATCTGGATGCCTTTTCGTTCTATTAGCAGGACTGCCCCGGTTGCTCTATCTGTTGCGGAAAGGTATAGGATTAACTCCTCTCCCGCTTGTGGTGCTGTAAGTGTTGGGAGTTCGATCAGGCGTGACCGAATCTCCTGAAAAGTTGCTTCCGCTTCTGGTTTCCAGCGGAAGTGCGTTTTCTTTAAGCAGTTTCTCAATGTTGACACGAAAGGAAACGACTTATCCGCATGGTTTGCCAAAAAGCGATTAAGTGCGACTAGTCGTCCATTCAGTGTCTGAGCCTGTTTGATGGTGGTAGGTGATTCCATTTTAACAATGGCTTCGACCTTTTCAGGGTTCGCTCTGAAGCCATCTTTAGTAACAATGACTCCCAAGAACTTCCCTTCTTCCATCCCAAATGAACACTTGCTCGGGTTGAGCTTCATGTTTATCTTTCTAAGCGTGTTGAAAGTTTCTTCAATGTCTTTCAACATCGCTTCTGGCTCGGGGCTTTTGATGACCAAATCATCCATATAGACTTCCAAGTTTCTCCCGATTTGGGCATGAAACTCTTTGTCCATCAGTCGTTGGTACGTGGACCCTGCATTCTTAAGTCCGAATGGCATCATTTTATAACAAAATGTACCATCGGGCGTCCGAAATGCGGTTTTGTCCTGGTCATCTACGGCCATGTGGATTTGATGGTACCCCTTATACGCATCCAGGAAGCATTTAAGGCGAAATGGTGCCAACGAATCCACCTTAAGATCAATTTCTGGTAACGGATAACAATCTTTGGGGCATGCTTTGTTCAAATCTTTGAAATCTATGCACATGCGCCATTGTTTGTCATTCTTCGGTACCATTACGGGATTTGCAACCCATGTTTGATATCTACTAACGCGTATGATGCCTGCGTCAAGGAGTTCCTTGACTTGGGTTCTACACGCGTTAGTTTGTTCAGGCCCCATTACTCTGCGCTTTTGTACGACTGGCGTGACAGCCGGATCGCACTTGAGCTTATGCTCCGCCTTACTTCGGGGTACACCAGTCATGTCAGCTGGTGCCCACGCAAAGATGTCAGCGTTTTTCTGCAGTAAGCGTTTGAGTAGGGTGCGGGTGGGATCAACGATTGTTGGTCCAATGGTAACGGCCTGGTCGGGGTATTTGCCATTGAAGGCCCATTTTTCCGGTTCGGTGATGGTTGGTTTAGCCATCTTTGGTTTGGGTTTAGATGAGACAGATGCGATGCATACCTGGGGAATGCCAGTGATCATCGCCACACCCTCAGCTGTTGGCCATCCCATCATGCCGTGGACTGAAGATACCACGGCGTTGAATCTTGCCATCCCGTCTCTCCCGAAGAGGATGTCGTACGTGTGGTGTGGCTTCCTCATCACGACAAAGTCCACATCCTCTGTGCGGGAGTGTTTTCCATCTGTAAGAGTGACGGGGAAAGATAGGATACCCAGGGGGGTTTCTGTACTGCCGTCAAACCCTTCCATTGAAGCGTAGACCGTTTCCAGGCGTTCTTTGTCTTCATCATCCAGCTTGTCAAAGAACTGCCTGTACATCACTGTTGACGAAGCGCCGTTGTCAACAAGAGTGCGGGAAGTGATGTAATGCCCCAGCTGGCTTTTGATGACGATGGGGCCTTCTTTGCTGGGGCCTCCTGGCACTCGCGGGAAGCGCACCTCAGCTTCCTTCCACGCTCATGGTTCTGTCATTCGTCTTTTTCTTCCTCCGACCTTGCCATGAACCATGTTGATGCTGATGTCGACGGGCTTTCGTCCGTTACCTCTGTACCGGTTGTCATTCCTTCCTCCCTTCCTGATTGATGCCACGAGATGTGCAAGTCGTCCATCCTTGACAAATGCTTCAACAATGTCTTTCAAGGATGTGCACTCTTCAGTACCATGACCCTTTGTCCCGTGGAAATCACAGGACTTGCTTTGATCCGCATTAGGTTTCTGCCGGATCAATGGGGCTTTTGGCCATGACAATTTTTCCGTGGCAAATATCTCCGTGACGCTCTTCGTGAGTGGCGTCCACCGGTGTTTTCGGTTTGAAGGGTGTGTGTTGTCCCTTCCGCCAACAAGAGGGCGAGAGCTGGATGAGGTGTCAAAGTTTACCCTTGACTGCCAGATACCTAGCCTCCTCTTTTTGTTCTGCCGGGCGATCCGGACATTGTTTTCTCTTGTCCTCTGCGTGTAGAGGTGTGTACTCTGGGGAAGATCCCTTCCCAGTTGCTTTTCCGTCTCGGCAAAGCGCTTTGCCGCCGTCATGATGGCATCCCATGTTGATGGCATGCCATCCTTACCCGTCAATGTGCGGATAAGTTCTGGGTATTCGGCGCCTTGGATGAAGGCGGCGCGAACCAGATCCTCACTTATGTTGCCGAGACTTAGCTTTTTGGAGTTGAAGCGAGTGATGAAGTCTAGTAAAGATTCATCCTCCTCTCTCACGCAGTTGAGGATCGTCCACTGCTCTTCAGTGTACTTCCTCTGTTGGCTGAAGTGCTGGCTGAACTTGTTCTGAAAGTCCGCCCAGTCATATATGTGGTGGATCGGTAAACGATCGAACCATGCCCTGGCCGCTCCGACCAGAGTCATCTGGAACATGTAGCACCACGTGGGTTCCGTCCAGTTGCTGACGGTAGCCCCCGCAATGAACCTGTTCAAATGGTCGTCTGGGTCGGATAGACCATCATAAGTGCCAATGTTGGACATTTGTTTGGCACTTCTTGGGGCGATTGCTTCCGCAATGTCCCTTGCGAATTTTGACTTTCCTGCATTTGTAGCAGTTGGTCTAAAGGTTTTGGAGAAGTCACGCGGGTTTCTCTCCGCGATTGGTTTAAAAGCTTCCCCAAAATTCCTTTTTGGTTGGACGTCCGTTTCCTTACGCTTCCCTTTCGCCTTATGGCGAGGGTTTGCGTCGGTATCGGACTCCAACTCGTCGTCTGAGTACTCGCAGTCACTGTACATATTGAGGTGTTGGCGAGTACTGGCGAATTCGTCAGCCTGTTGAACTGAACGCAATCGTTCATCCAATTCGGCTTGGAATTCTCTTTGCCGTGCTTCGGCCCATGCCTTCACTTGATCTAGTGTTTGGCGAGGGACCTTCATTCGTTTTTCCAGCTGGGTATCCGTGAACCCCAGTGGAATATTTACTGCACTTGCCCCGGCTTGGGTAGTCGGGGTAGTGTTCGTAAGGATTGTATAACCGCCGGTGTTCCCCCCAGTTGCTGGGGTTGTTACCGGGGTTTCTTGGTCGGTTACTGGCCTTTGGACCGGAGTAACGTTAACCATTTCTTCAGAAGTTGTGAAAAACCTAAAATAGTTCTAGCTTTTATGCACGGATGGCGCCAATGAAGAAACACTAAGTGAACCCTGGACAGATTGTAGATAATCTGGGGGTTAAGTAATGTTTCCCACGGATGAGATCTAGCTGAGAAGGTTGTTCTTCAGGAGACCTGCAAAACAAACACCGTAAGCTCGTCACTGAGAAGGGGGGGTTCCTCCTTGTGACCACCCTCCGGCGTGAGAATCAGACTAGATTGCTCTGAATATAAGTGTATATTAAGAGATTGCTAGATAACTGGATAGCAGATGATCTTACCATTCCAAGATGTTGGAGTATTTATAGCCGAAGGTAGGTTTCCAAGCAGGTACAGCCGGCTGAATAGTATTCCTGTTCTACCAACAGTGGATTATGCACAGGCCATACTGGTTGGTGGATAAGTTACGGCCAACAGTAACAAAGTCGGCTGCACTATTCCACCAACTGTAGATTATGCACGTCCCACCTACTGTGGATTATACGCAGGCCATGCTGGTTGGTGAATAGGTTACGGCCAGCAGTAATACTATTCTACCAACTGTAGGCTACGCACGCCCGTCAGTAGGAGTTGGTGAGTAGGCAGCGGCTAATAGTGACAAACAGTACTAGAGGGTGCTCCTCCTCGTACTGTTGTCAGTGAGCTGTCACCCTGTGATTGGCTCATGGGTTGTTCTGGTCAGATCGTCTGTCCTATCCATACCTTGGTAGGTATAGTACAAAAGATCTTTCAGAATCATACGGACTGGCTCATTTTGGCGGGATTGTTCCCGCCTTGCTCATTCCTTCATGTGACTACTGAAGTAGCTATTGCCTTGTGCGTGTAGCCCTGCTGTCTGCGGGTAGCCTTCCCTGATGGTTTGTATCCGCAACTGCGGGAACAGGCGGGGTACTTCACCATTGGGAGGCTTTCCCTGCGTGTACAGCTTGCGTACTGCGCGTAAGATTCTATGAGCATGGTGGGTCCTGCGGGAGTAGATGGCCTTTGCGCAGACGTCCCTATTCAAGGTGAGTCTTGCGGGACCAACTGGTCTCTGCTGGGACCTACCTCTTCATACCTCAAATTGATCATGATTGCCAAACTGAAATAACTCAAGAAGTGGATGGTTGTAGGCTTGTAGCTTTGTCTCTAAGTTATCCCATATATTCCTATAATTTTCTATAGAAATGTTTTTGAAGTTGCATGGTATTTGTAGTAACTTTAGGTGATAGATAACCCTCTGTCCCTATACGATAATAAAAAATTATCACTTGTCACCTCATTATTTTTTATTCTAATCAAAACCTCTTAATGTATTCTATACACTTTCAATAGTGATATTATCTGAACGGTGAACTTACACCATTCTAGGTGGTCCCAAAACAATATTGAAGCCCCAAAACACTCCAATCTCACAACATCATTGAAAAACCTTGTCACAAGTTTGAAAACATCTCTAAAAGATATATTAGTTATCGTAGATTTTAGAAGATGAGTCTTATTTGCACAAGATTATGTAAATGGAAGCATGAGTCACATGAGCAAGGGACACTAAACTAGTAAGTTTTCTTTAGATTTTTCAAAAGCTCCTTGTAGAATTATAGCGACTAGGACTTCGTATAGTCTACATTCATATATATGAAGTGTTGTTATGCAACTTGATTATGGTCGTAATGTTATATTTTCTAGCTTTGTGATTGAATCAAGGCATGCGGTTGTTGTTGGTTGTCGGTGGCTGTTTGTGGTGGTTAGTCACTTGAAGTCCAAGATTAGCCACCAGGGAAAAGAATACAAGCAGCGACTATATACACCCATCATAAGTTAAAGCTTGGTTAAAACTTACATCATAATAATAAAATTTCAACTTTAACATTCAGCGTATGTTATAAACAAACATCCCAAAAACACTGGGCAATTATTCAAAACGGTTACATGTGAAAGACCAAACTGCATTACCCGAAACCTAATCAGTTTTGGATCATTGCTTACTAACACATACTGTAATATACAAAAAACACATTAAACTTTGTTCTCAAATTTACAAACACCTCTACCCTAAGCCACAAACCCAAAACATGTTTTCGTAATCCCATCATACTTTCACCCTCGTGGTGCTCTAAATGAAAACGCCTTGCAAAACGAAAATGAAGCCAATGATGAAGTCCATGCACGGGCACTTCTAACGAGCTTAAGCTTGTTAAATACCCTTTTGAAGTCGACTAATTGAAGACCACGAGCCAAAAGCTGTCTTGATTCACCAAAGATTGAAAGATTCAAATGTGGGATGCTTGCAAGCCAGAGCGCGATAATGTTGGATATCATGTTTGGATAGAGGTATAAAAGTGTCTTTAAAAGGAGGAAGAGAATGGAGAAGACGAGATAGGGTTCCCTTGTGATCATGTTCTTCAGCTGGTATTTGTTGTGTGATTCAGAAATTATTGATTTGTTTTCTGGGAAGATGATTGGGTCTTTGGTTAAGTCCATTGCTGGCTCAAGTCCTGCAATAACATCATAATTTAATATGTAAACAATAATTATAAATATGTAAAGGAGCAGAGCCACTCATGAAATAATTGACCCAGCTCACAAAAAGCTTATTACAAGTCGAGCTTAAGCGAGCTCGGACTTATATTGAAGTTCATTTAACAAACAAGCTCATGCCTGAGCCTGAGCCCGAGCCCGAGCTTCAAACATCGAGATTGACTAGACTCATGAGGCTATCATTTGTATAACTTTTACTTAGAGCATGTTTGGGATTGAGTTTGAAAACACCTAATTGGCTTTTTCAAAAAGCCTATATAACTTAAAAAAGTTTGGCCATTACAAAAATCCTTTTTTATTGTAGCTTTTTAAAATGGTCAAAAAACAGTTTTCTAAAAGCCCCAAATACTGGCTTTTCAAAATGGCTTTTTGAAAAAGCCAATAAGCCGATAAGCTATTTTTAAACTCAATCCCAAACATGCTCTTAATATATATTCACATTATAATAATTATACATAAAATAATTATTAAATAATTAAATAATATATATTATGTTATAGATAAAAGTTATAATTATAAATAGAAAAAATAACACTTTCAATCTTTACGTACATAGAAAATTTCAGGTTCGTCCTTTAACTAAAAAAATATGTGTAATTAGAGAGAGTGAGAAAAATTTGTATAATTAGAGAGGGTGAGGGGAGTGAGGGGAGTTCAGTCCATTCACCCTTTCAGGGATTATTTGTGTAATTAGAGAGAGTGAGAAAAATTTGTTTTAAAGTTCTTTTATAAAGCGGTGGGCCCATGCCCATCTTTAAGTTAATTACACAAATAGTCCCTAGAAAAGAAAATGCACATGACTGGACTTAACACACAAAACTAACGCATGTTAGGGGAAAGGACGAAATGCGTAAACAATTTTGAACATAAAGGACAACTTTGTTATTTCCTTAGTTTAAGGACGAAACCTGAAATTTTCTATATACCTAAAGAACAAATAGTGTAATTTATTCTTATAAATATACATATAACTATATAAGTAACCATAAAAAAATATAAATAACATAACTAAATAATCACTAAACAATAAACGTTTAAAGAAAATATTACAAGCCGAGCTCGAGTTTTGGTGAGCTCAAACCCTGCTCGTTTACACGCTATGAAGAATAGTAAATGTCACATTTGACCAAAATTCTATCCAGAAAACGTACCAGTAGCTTTTTGATAGAAGTGAACAAATGCATGTAGATCTTTCGAGCCATGAAACCGCATTCTGGCTGTTTGATTGACTAATAAAACCGTAGGAACACTATGAATTCCATGTTTCGAGAAAATACTGTAACGATCATTATTACAAAATTAAGGTGAGTAGGTCTGACTAAGGGCATAATTTGTTAAATAAAAGGTGATTTAATGCAATAACTTACATTGGTTGAACTGAAGATTGTTCAACCCTCACATGCTTGATTTGTGGAAACATCGAACTGAGGGCATCAAACTTCGGTTGAAAGTTTCTTGAAAATGGGCACCAAGAAGCATAGAACAAAATAGCCACATATGTGTTCATTTGATTGGAGCTCAAAAGCTTGTCAAGAGAGTCCCCATTCATCTGCAGATAGAATAACATTAACATAAAATTTAGGTTCCATAAGTTTATAAAACAGATATACTGACAGAAAAGTTAACTGATGACACATAATAGTTATAGTATCAATGTTCTACAGTCCCACTTACTAGTGACATTTAATATAATATTTCCAAAGTCCCACTTACTGGTGACAGTTGTCTCAAAAGGCTCGTTATGCAATCAATAGGTATTCGTATAATCGTAAGATCTTCATATTTACAATATATTTGTTTTGTCATTTTGTTTATGATATGTATGCATTGATTTCCTTTTCATCATTGACGAGAGACCAAAACCTCAACATAAGAAAGCCAACCAATTAAGTTGACTTCTCTAATGAACATTCAAAAGTCTAAACCAAAGAGTTTAGAGAATAAAGTAATCTGCAACCCAGTGAGATAGAGCCAGTAAAGATACTTCCTTAGAAAAGAAAGCCATAATCCCAGAGTTAAAGATAACCATTGATCATTGATGTTTTCATTAGATAAGGGTTATGAATAGCCTCTTTGTTCGTCAAATCAAAATCAATTAGCAAGAGTCAAAGAGTTGTGTTCATAAGAATTATCGTACACTTACAGATACGAGCTTAATGATGGGTACATGAGACAGATTTTGACCTGTAAATATGCAAAACGTGTACAAAAGGTACACGATAATAGTACAAAATGAAGTATTTTCTTTTCTTCTCTTTTTACACTCTTTCATGTTATATTTTGGCAAGAAAAGGGCACGCAGTGGCATGACTCATGAGAGCTATAAACAGTGAGTTCGAAAGTAGAGTATTCGCCTATTCAGGTAGAAATAGAACCAATCTTAATATAGAAAAAAAGATCAACCCGAAAACCAAAAGTAGTGTGTGCGCGGCGCACTACCACAAACTTCACAACAGTCTTAGATTGCAAGGATACGACGATTGGAGTATGAAATAAAAACCTTAGTTCAACCAATAGCGTTGACCTCTCCAACGAACATGAGGATCTTATCTCTATAAGCATTCCAAGGTCAAAACCAAAGATTTTCAAAATGATGGTAGCGTACCCTGATACATATACAAACATTCCTGAAGAAATGAAAGGTCCAACCCAACCAGATTGAATCACTTGGTTGGCTAAATGCTAGTTTTTAATTCCCGCCCAGCCCAAACTGATCCACAGAATTTACAGCGTTTATCAGGATTACTATTACTAGTTTGTTCTTCGTTTGTTTCTATGTCGATGTTTTTATCAATCTAGGTTTACACCTTGTAAGTGGAGATTTAGCCCGTCTCAAATCAGGTTGTTTATCTTAATTCTAAGCTTTCGATTTTCGGTACTTATCAACGCCCCAATGATATAAAGGCAATAGACTTAGCCAAAGAGCTTGGTAACAAGTTCTTTTCAACTAAGGAGGAATGTTGAGTGACCAAAAACTTAAACTTGACACTATCTGAATCTTTGAGAATGCGGGAAGCCAGGAAATATGTGAAGGATGTTCAGATTTGTTATATTCTATATTATTATATGGTTGTGAATGCGTAACAAACAAAATAAGCAACATCTAACCCCTATGTTTAATAACATGTAGGTATTTCTAAAACTTAATTTAACATTCAAAATATAAAACTTCATTCGTCATTCATAAAGAAACCATTGCACACCACGAAGATCATCATGAATGATACACGGTAGCTGCTTGCTTCCTTATCAGCATGGTTGTAAAAATCCCGACTAGGTGACGATTACTCCCTAGTCGGTACCCCACCGACTAGTTGCCGATTAAACGCTATTTGGTCAAAATTAGTCAAAACCAAAAAACTTATATGTAGAACTTGGTATATATATGTATATTTGAAAAATTGCATATAAATTCCAATCCCTATTAAGCGCTAATCCCTACCCCAGCACCCGACTAGCACCTAGCGATAAGTTATCAGTTGACAATATTTGTTCTATAGTTCTATACTTCTACGTCACGCTGTTATCTATTCTCGAGCCCGATCGATAACCCTTGTTCTCCACCGTCTAGTAATATCAAGATAATATAAACACCCTAAAATTATTTTTATCAGTTATTATCATCATGATCGAACAACTATATGCAATCATATACGCACACATATACACAATCTAATAGAAAAAAGTGATAACTATCAATTTCTTGATACAGAAAATATATATCATAACTGAGATGAACGTACCTCGATTGGCCACGTGTACATAACATTCGTAGGGCATTGAAGCTGCAGATCACGAAGAAACGTCGTCGTTCGAGGCGATACCAACGATGATGTTGATGATGATGAAGCGTAAGACGAAATCGGCAACATAATAATAATAATGATAATAAGCATACAGAAGGCGTAATAATATTTCATCGGTGACGTCATATTCAATCGAGATATGATTATCCTGATTCTCAAATTTGTAAAGTCCAGCACACGAATTTAATAAGATACGTTGCGATCTATATGTATACGATTATCTTCTTTTTGTGAATAAAATTGGGGGAAATTAAGGCTTGGTTACGGACGAATTGGATGGTGTTTGGTGATGAATTGAATTGAGAAAAGGATTGATTGATTGATTGATGGATTGATTGTGTTTTTTGCTGGAAATTAGGGCTCGGAAAGATGTGGGTAATTGACGATGGCGGCGACTAATAAGGTAGCTTAATGACTTGGATATGGATCCGACGACCCGACACTCTGGCTGCCTAGTGGTTAGCGTTGGTGCTATTGGCGCAATCCCCTAAACGCTTTTGTCACTTTGGGTGGGTGAGATCAACTTCTTTTCACCGGTCACATATAAACTGCAAACATGCGTTGAAACACACATCTATTTATATTTCTCTTTAATTTATTTAAATATTAGTTAAAATTATATTGCCTTAGTTAAGGGTGAGCTTGCTAAAGCCTCAATGCTTGTCGCTTTAACTAGTACTTTATAGTTAACACATAGCACATAGCTAGGTGTACTGTATTTTTTTCAAACACGGTGTATGAGCCTTCCGCATGAGCAAGTCAATAAGGTATAGGACCAATTTTGATTGACGTACATGTTCCTATGTTTCTAAGAAAGTGTGTTTCCATGACTAGAACTGTTTCAAGAAGTGTTTTAGGTTAACTTATCATGAATTCATGATGTGTCTATTCTTATCTTGCATTTCTTAAAGGTAAAAAAACTGTTTATCACAACTTGAAATTGTGACTTTCATTTTACATGACAGTTTAAAGTTAATTATACATGTCCAAAAGATCCCAGTGGAAGGGCATTTAACATTTGAAGGTTAGGTTAACTTGAATATACAAAAATTGTAGGCGAGGATCCTTTTATAAATGGATCGATTTTTATTAAAGTACTTATAATAATGCTTTTCTTGATAAAACTTACGAGGATATATCACTACTTTATGTATGGGTGTAAGCTTATCTGAGTTTGACATAGTCTTGTTTACTTTGTAAGGGCTTGACTTTATTTTTAAAGCTTGAACTTCACGTTCACTTGTTAATAAACTTTAGCTCATATTCAACATGAACTCGGCTTATTTATTATTTATTGAATATTAAATATTTAAGTACACACATAGTTAATAGTCGCATAAACACAAATAAGTATGCATAATTCGGTCATTAACCTCAACCAAATTAACTGGATCATTTGTTAATTGGTTCAGTTTCTTTAGTTAATTTATTGGTATTCGGTTCGGTTCGGTTATTTTCGGTTACTAACCAAAATTAAACTTGGAAAATAAATTAAGTTACTTAGAAATACTGGAAATTGATGCATAAATAAATAAAATTAAGGTATAAAATATAAATACATAAAATGAATATATTAAAACATGAAACATAGGTATATAAACATGAAATGGTGGTATAAAACATTAAATACATGAAATTAAGTTATAAAAGCTAAAAGTATATGAAAATATGAATGGTTCGGTTCATTTAAGTTAACCAATGGTACAAAAATTAACATATAACCGATTATTGATTAATTTAGTTTTCAGTTGATATTGGTTCAATTTCGTCGATTTTCAGTAGGTTAGTGCTCACTTGGTTTGATAAGAAGTAACATTTTAAATGTCTATTTTTTTTAAAAAAATGTTACATTGATAAGATTTGCAACATTTCATTAATGACCTAGTATAGTTTTAACACTAGTTTTTGTTAAAAGGCAGTTAAATTTGTACAAAGTTACTATATTACTTCTTCTTTTGATAGACAAACATACCCTGACATCATTTTTCTAGTGTAACAAGTTTGTTGAATCCAACTATGTGTACACACATGGGACAAGTTTTAAAAAAAGAGACTATGACTTTCGACAACAATTAACTTTAAATTCTCAAATCCGTCGTCAAAACGCACACATGAGGTGAAAAGCCACCTCCATCTCTTTTTAATCATTCACCAATGATAACAATTAGCGCCTTATCAATCTCAACATATGACACAACAATAACTATATTGTTACCAACTAAGAAGACTTAAGAGTATCAATATCAAGTGGGAATACAATTTTACTACGATATATGATGACAACGACAATGGAGAGACAAAAGAGATCAAAAATCAAAATGAAGAAGAGATCGATAATCAAAACAAAGATTCGTGTTAATTTTATTTTTACTTATATAAACATCAACAAAGACCTGATTATTGACTCATTGAACTGCTTCTACCTTGTTTGGTGGCATTCATCCGCTTCAGGAAAAGTTTACCAGGTAATGCTTTTGTTAATGTTCCAGTTAGTTTTATAAGAAGTAACGTGTCAAAATTTGTATCTCTCGCATTGACCAATTTGACCATCATCTAGGTTGTGAAAGCACAACACTCGACTTAAGGAAGAGGAGGTGCTATCATACACGTTAAATCTTTCTATGTTTTAATTTGTGATTCTTTGTTTTAATGAAATCATTCATATATTCTAACTTTCTTGTGATTTTAGAAACTCATTGCTAATTCTTATTATACTAATTTAGATTAACAAAACGAGTCAATCTCTAAGTAACTTATGTTGTCTACACTTTACACCTATATGCATATGTGTATTAACGGCATCACCAGAACCATAGAAGCCTCCCCATTAGGACATGATCGCTCTCAACAACAAAACTAAAAGTTACAAGAATCATCAGACACTAACCGTTAATAAAACATAAATTATTAAACCTAGGTTCGATTCCTGACTCCCACCATTTTGTTTTGGCGGCACCAAGTGACTATGACCGATTAAACAGTAAACGGCGATCACTAGTTCGATCCTTTAATTGAACATGATTTATCTCAACACGTTGTCGTGCCTTCAGGTAAACGTTGGCTTAGATGAGAGTTTTTTCCGCATGAGAAGACGAATACCATTATAAAAATAGTGAAAATAAAAACATTAATAAAATAAACCCTGATGCGGCTCCGATCTAACGCCACTAGTCGCCGGAGCTTCTCACCGTCACCACCATGAGAGCCGTCATCGTATCAGCGAAAGCTAAACTTACTCGTCTTATCACAACACTTTACTCTTCTTCAATTCGTAACTACTCCGTAATGATCTCTACACACCACAACACCACCTCTGTAACACATTCCGAGCCGTCGATTTACTCCGCCGACCGTTTCCGTCCGTACCGCCAACTTCTGTCCGTCCCGTGGTCCGCCAATCAGATTCGATTCGCCAAAGCACGTGGCTCCGATGCAAGTTCTTTCTCTTAATTAAAATGATTTGGTTTCGTTGATTAAAAGTTTAAAATAAATCGTTTTTTAGTTTAATAGTTTGTATGATTATTAGTTTTTATTAAATAAGGCAGCCTGCAAATTGAACTCTTCTTTATGAGGCTTCTGTTAAGTCCACTGATTTAAGGTTGAAATTGTTGCATTCCTGAAATTAAATTTGTATGCATCATATATGTTTATAGCATCTTGATACAATGAATTCTCAAATGAGTAAATGACTACTTTCATGATTTCACTGATGCAATTTCTCATAAAAGCAGTGTTGTAAAAATCGCGATTAGAAATTTGTAAGCTACCAATGAGATTTCACCTAAACGGACCAACAAATCGTTAATCGATCAAAGGTGGTTAAAATCGCTCCAAATAGGCCCTTGGTTTTAACCCGTTAACGAACCTGAGTCCCCGACCCGATCTATGAACTAATTTGTTAATGTTTGATTCTTTTCTTCATTAATTTGTCATGGTTACGTTTCATTGTTTATGTTTGAACCATACTATGTAAACTTTGAAGTATTTATGTGAACTTATATAGGGGAGGGTTCAAATAAAAATCACTAAGATACTTGAAAGCTCATGAAAACCAATTTTAAACACTAACTTTTAAATTTTTTTTATATGTTATTAATCTTTACCACAACCAAAAAAGAAATTAAAAAAATTGATGTAGATTGCGAAAGTACATATATGTAGGTCTTAGTCTACATATATTTACCCCTTATAAGATACATATATATACTTCGCAAGACCCATATATGTACTCCTCGATCTACATACTTTTTTTTTTTAAATTTATTTTTGTTTTTGACAAATATTAATAACATATGAAAAGAATGAAAAAAAGGTACTGTTTTAAGGTGGTTTTCACAAGTTTTCAAGTTAAAGATGGTTTTCGGTGGAACCTATCCTGTAACTTTGAAAAATTACATATAAAAGTTCCAATCCAATTAATTCCTTCTAAGTTCTAATCACTTGTTGGTACCCTGCCGCCTGACCAGCACCTAGTGATGTTTACAATACTGCATAAAAGACCTGAATGAGTCCTCAAAATCGAGAAACTTTAGTTATTAAAAAATTCAAATCAGTGGCCTTACTATTGAAATTTTCGAACAGTGAAGATATATGGTTGCTAAGTTTTGTTATAAGCTGATCAGATTATAATGCCGGTTCGTAATTGTGTGCAGGTGAGACCAGGAAACGTCATTGAAAGAAAAGGTTTGTCTTAATTTTATATTTACTTCTACAAACACCAACAACAATCTGATTATAGACTCACTGAATTGCTTCAACCTTGTTTGGTGGCATTCGTCCGCTTCAGGAAAAGTTTACCAGGTAATGTTTTTTGTTTAACGCCAATCAAGTAATTTTACTTGAGTTAACTCTTTTTGACGTATATGTTAAAATTTTACCTCTCTTATTGACCATTTTGATCATGATCTAGGTTGTGAAAGCACAACACTCAACTCAAGGAAGAGGAGGCGCTATCATACAGGTTAAGTTTTTTTATGTCTTAATTTGTGATTCTTCGTTTTCATGAATTCAATCTTCTTGAAGATATTGAAAACCTGATGTATGTGCTTTAATTTTACTTTATTCGTCATTCATATATTCTAACTTTCTTGTTATCAATAGGTTGAGCTTCGTGATGTTGATAGTGGAAACAAAGTGAATGAAAGGTTTCGCACAGATGAGACAGTTGAAAGTATGCATTTGTTAATTTCTGGTTTTATTTGAACATGGAAGATGTTTTACAATGATTTGTGGTCTTTGATGCAGAAATATTTGTTGAAGCCAAATCTTACACTTATCTGTACACTGATGAAGAAACCGATACGGTTGTGCTAATGGAGTAAGTTTTTCTTGTTTAATTATCCCATTTAGCTACCTTTACTCAGATCATAGCCGTCTCGTCTGTAGACGCCAAATTTGCAGCGCTCTCGAAAGTTTTTGTTTAATTTTCCCATTTAGCTCCGAATAGATTGTTAATCTTTAATTAAAGGTGGCAATTATGACCAGTTTACTATATTTACATATTCTTGTTTGTATTAGGCCTAATACATTTGTGCAATTGGATGTACCGAAGCACCTATTTGGCAACTCTCTTGCATATTTAAAAGGTGATGAACTAACATAAACATCTATCTTATAATACTTATTTTTATTATTTTCAACAATTTATTTTTATTAAAACATGTTTTATGATAAACAGACGATATAACTGTCTCGGTGGAACTTTTTAACGATAGGCCAATGTCAGCATCGGTACCAAAACGAGTTACATGTACGGTGATGGAAGCACAAGTCCCTATGAAGGGCATGGGAGCTACCCCACAGTATATTTCTTCTTCATCTTCCTTACAAACTTTTTGTTAAATTTAAATTAATCATTGATAGAAAAAATGCAACATTCTTTCATCTATATTTACCTTTTAATGTTGAGATATCTTTGCAACAGTACCAAAAAGGTATTACTGGACAATGGCGTTAGAGTAGAGGTAAGATTATACATATTGAAAATGTTATGCCTTTCATATGGTCGAGTTTTTATTTAATTCTTATGAATTATTGGTAGGTACCGCCTCATGTTATTACAGGTGATAAGATACTTATTGATACTACCGACGATTCATACATAAGCAGGTGCGTTCGTATCCTGTTAAAGCCTGCACATTTGTATTATTATTCTACCAAATTAGTGATATTATATTTGTTATTTAATGGTTAGGGTTCTTGGATCTATTTCTATATATAGTTGTACACTGTATCATATAAACTTAATCTCTCTTACCCTTTCACATGAACCATGTAGAGAGTACTATAAACTGATTTTTTTTCTAAGAAATATGCCAAATCAATGAAGTCAATTTACCAAAGAGTATAGTGTTCACTTATATAATTATCAATTATTATTAATTATGACCTATAAAGTGAATGACGATGTCTAATTACATTTTCTATCGTCTCTCAACAGGGCTTGAGGTCGCTCTTCATGGCTCTATCAACGCCATTGCAAAAGCATAATATATAAGAAGATATAGATATGAAAATCGAACAGGCATTTATTCACCAACGATGGACATATTTTTTTAGCTAAAATCGTCATTCATGAAGGAGTAAGCTTTTCTTGTTCCATCTTCTCATTTAGCTCAGAAGATATTAATAAGCTTAAATTAAAGGTGGCAGTTTTGACGCCTATGAATCAACCGATGGCCAAACAATTTGAGTGTGATTAAATTTTGTGGTGAACTCTTTTGTACTTTAGTTAACATTCTGCTTAAATTAAACTCTTTTATCACTTCAAAATACCCACACCTTTGTGAGACGTTTGGCGGATCTCACTGACTGATTCTTTCGTGCGAGTTGATCCACATCAATATAGACTTTATCCTTTAGTATCCTTTCTCAACTAGAATGAATCTTGGAATGTTAGTGTGAGATGAAAGGCTTAAGCTCGATGTAAAGATTCATGAAGTACAAATTGCTTAGACAAATAACTCATGCCAATCATTACAAACGCCCAATGATCGATTTGTACGATACTGATGTTTCTATCATTATCAAATCACTATAACGTATGAAATGACCTAACAAATTTCACATTGATCATTTTCTACTATTTGCATGAACGTGTTTATTATATGATTATGTTAGAAATATAAAAACTTTAAAACCTTGTTGTATAAATGTGTTTGAATGTGTAAATTGTATATTGACATTAACCGTCACTCACCATCAGTCCATTACCGCTGGATTGCCTCAATATATATAATTAAAAAACACAATTCATGAACAAATCAATGATTAGAAATCAATTAGTGAGACAAAACCCTTGTATCAAAAGCAAAACGCATTCTAAGACAAAAACTAAATGCTTTATCAGAATTTTTTTTATTGAACGACCAACTAAAAATAAAATATGTGTTATTAACCAAGAATGAGAAAAGATCCTTCAATTTTCCCATAAAATGTACCATTACCCTAACTTGATATAAAAGTAATAATATACTATTATTATATCGAAACAAAAAATATCTAATGGTAATAAATATCACGCGACTTGAACCATATCTATATATTTTCTTAGGTCACAATAATGCATAGTACTCAACAAGCAGTCTACCATGTGCCATTGATTCCTTGCTTGCTCATATTTTACACCTAAGTCCATATTTTTGAATCAAACGTTATAGCAACAAAAAAAAGAAAATAATGCACATTTTAATAAATTAATTGGGTTCACAATTGGAGTTTCAAAAAAAAAAAAAAAATTGGGTTCACAATTTAATCGTATCGTATAGTACTTCCTAAGGGTTAGCAAAAACCAAACCTTGACCGAAAATCGAACGGTTAACCGAAGTTAACTATAACAAAACTGATGGTTACGGTTAAGTGAATCTGATTAACTGACCAATTGATATGGTTACAACTAATTTGTCTTCGTTAACCGAAACAAACTGATATTATATGTTTATGTTTTTTCAAATTGTATACCTCTATTTCAGTATTTCCATCTTTTACACTTCCATTTGTAGCTTTGAGCATTAAAATTAATACCACAATTGTTTATAACGTAGCTTGGATTCTTGGAACACCATAATCAAGCTTGAAACCGATATATTTCAACTTTGAAACTTCTTTGATCTTGGAACACCATAACTGAACAATTTTCAACTACATAAAAAAATAATACATTGAACAATACTTTTTTTTCATTACTCAAAATGATAAAAATTACAATATCATGGCAGGTGTAACCGGACAACAAGCTGCCGTAATTGAAACGGACCCTAACCGACGTTTTACCAACCTATGGTTAATTGACTATTCATTTATGGTGATGGTTAAGCAATCTTCCATAACTATGATTGAACCTCAATAACCGAACTGCCTTTACTACTTGCTTCCACTACTTTTAATCAATGATGTGAAGGACTTGAATTTCTATTTTCTCCAAAAGAAGGGGCAAAATGGTAATAATGAGCCAGCCGGCTGGGGCCGGATGAAAGGCTGGCGGAAGTTGGTAGGACCCACCCACACTTGCTATCGGAATAATAATAATAATAATAATAATAATAATAATATCTTCTCGACTATATTTCCACCTCACTCCATCATCGATCAGCATTTGTAACCTACACAGATCGTAGTGATTCATTGAAGCACAGAGAGATGAGAGAAATCATAAGCATACACATCGGTCAAGCCGGAATTCAAGTAGGAAACTCATGCTGGGAGCTTTACTGCCTCGAACACGGCATTCAGCCTGACGGCATGATGCCTAGGTTTGTTTTTCTCTAAATTTCCGTTCGTTTTATGTTATAGTGCTGTTAAATGTTGATGCTGTATGATTCCTACTCTGAAATGTTGTTAGCGTGTGACTTGATAGATCTGAATTCCTTGTGATGTGTGCGTTAGGGTTTTTACGTTACCGGAAACAAATTTATATGATTAGAGGTGTTTTGAATTGATTTAGGTTACGGATCTGAAGCTTCATGTGGATTTTGATGATAATTGAACTGTACGGGTTGACTGTTTGACTTGTGGTTGACTTACTTGTAGACTTATTTGAATGTAATGCAGTTACTCTGAATAATCTGTGATAGATTCTTCCAGATGCATATCGAATCAGATATTTGTTATCGTTACTATTCTAGTTTTGTTAAATGTTAATGCTGTATGATTTATACTCTGTTTTTGTTTGAACTATGATAAATGAACTGTGATTTTGGATTTTATGTGTGTTTATGTCTGCTTGATAGATCAGTTTGAGATCTGTGCTTGACTTACTTGTGGACTTCTCTGATTGCAATGCAGTTACATATTATGCTTCTTTCCTGCATTGATTTGTGATTGTAACAGTTTGATCCTTGATTTACTGTGAATCTGTGATGGATTCTCTAGGACCTCCAGTATATTTGATGGAGGCTTTTTTGTTAACTAAGAGTAATATATATAGAAAGTAAATCGCTAAATTCTAGATTTCAACGAAGCGTGTTAGTGATGATGCTAACAGTTATATGCTACAAGTCATGATCTTTTATATCTTTTCTTCTGTTTGCATTCTAAGTTTGGGGATATAAATTGATTATTAAAGACATGTGAAACTTGCATTTTTGTTGTTTAGTATGCATTATTAGGCCGCTATCATTCTTTAGAGATTGATTATTTGCTTATTTGTGCAGTGACTCCTCACCTGGCGTTGCAGATGATGCATTCAATACCTTCTTTAGTGAAACTGGTTCAGGAAAGCATGTTCCAAGAGCCATATTTGTTGATCTTGAACCAACTGTCATTGATGAAGTCAGGACTGGGACTTACCGCCAACTTTTCCACCCCGAGCAGCTTATTTCTGGGAAGGAAGATGCTGCTAATAACTTTGCAAGGGGTCATTACACAGGTATATATCTGAATCCACTGATATGTTCATTCATCTGTCAGAAAATATATTTAAAAATCTTTGTATCTTTCAGTTGGTAAGGAGATTGTTGATCTATGTCTCGATCGAGTAAGAAAGCTAGCAGATAACTGCACTGGATTGCAAGGCTTTTTGGCTTTCAATGCTGTTGGTGGAGGTACCGGTTCTGGTCTCGGATCCTTGTTGTTGGAACGCTTGTCTGTTGACTATGGAAAGAAGTCAAAGCTCGGGTTCACCATCTATCCATCCCCTCAGGTACCCTTTTATACACTGTGTGACTTGATGTTTTATCAACTATTGTTTTGTGCAAGTTAACAAACTTTGGTTTAAATTGTAGGTCTCAACTGCAGTGGTTGAACCCTACAACAGTGTTCTTTCGACCTACACGCTCTGCTTGAACATACTGATGTGGCGGTGCTCTTGGATAATGAGGCCATTTATGACATCTGCAGGAAGTCACTAGACATTGAAAGACCAACTTATACCAACTTGAACCGATTAGATATCTCAAGTCATATCATCTTTTAACAACTTCCCTTCGTTTTGATGGAGCCATTAATGTTGATATTACGGAGTTTCAGACCAATCTTGTCCCATACCTCGTATCCATTTCATGCTTTCTTCATATGCACCTGTCATCTCGGTTGAGAAAGCTTACCACGAGCAGCTTTCAGTTCCTGAAATCACAAATTCAGTGTTTGAAACCCGCGAGCATGATGGCTAAATGTGATCCTAGACATGGAAAGTATATGGCTTGTTGTTTGATGTTCCGTGGAGATGTCGTTCCTAAAGATGTCAATGCTGCTGTTAGCAAACAATCAAAACCAAACGAACTGTGCAGTTTGTTGATTGGTAAGGAACCATGTTTGCCACAATCGAACAACGGACAACTAAACAAACGAGGATATTCTTGTTCGTGTTCGTTCGCTAAGAAAATGAACGTGTTTGTGTTCGTTTATGTGTTTTTTCGTTAACTGTATAGACAAATGGTTCACGAACGTAAACGGACAAAACATAACTTAACATAGATGAACAAACATAACTTAGCTAAAACCAATTAAAAGTTGTAAGTGAACAACTATGTGTTGGGTTTAAAAAGTTATTAAAGCTAGACCATATTGTAACGCCTAAAAAATTTAAATGAATATATTAACGAGCGTAAATGAATAACCCTAAATTAACGACAATAAATTGATGCAAATGAACTAACATAAACGAGTTGAAGTTCATGAACATAAACGAACATAAATGAATGTTCACGAACATAATTGAACAAAGGAGATGTGTGTTCATGTTTGTTTGTTTAACTAAATAAACAAAAAACGTTTGTTAACGTTCATGTTCATATTCATATTCATGTTCATATTATATTCATATTCATGTTCGTTTCGTTAATTAAATGAACGAACTTTCTGTCTAATGGCTTATGAGATGGTTCAATGAACATTAGGTTCGTTTACAAGCCTACAGTTATAAAGCTACTAAATAGTTTGACCTATTAGAGATAAAACATGACGTGACTTTTTAAGCTGTTTAGTGTGTTAAATTTGGGACATGAAGTTAATATTATGGGTTGATAACACAACAGGTGCCCGACTGGTTTCAAGTGTGGAATCAATTACCAAGCACCAACAGTTGTACCAGGTGGAGATCTTGCAAAGGTTCAGAGGGCAGTGTGCATGATCAGCAACAACACAGCAGTTGCCGAGGTGTTTTCACGCATTGACCACAAGTTTGACTTGATGTATTCAAAGCGGGCGTTTGTTCATTGGTATGTGGGTGAAGGAATGGAGGAAGGCGAGTTCTCTGAAGCCCGTGAAGATCTTGCAGCTCTGGAGAAAGATTACGAGGAAGTCGGTGCTGAAGGAGTGGATGATGATGAGGGCGAGGATGAGGAGTATTGAAGCGGTATAACTTGTTTTCGACTATAGAGGTGTGGAGTTATGACGATTGATTTTCTATGTTTTTCATTTGTAATAAACCATGTGTGCTTCTGTTTGCTTGTATTCTTTTGTCTATCAACTACCAAGTGATTATCAAGAATGGTTTCACTTTCAGATTAAAATATTTTGTTTATAGAGTTAAGCCATTTTAGTACCTCTGATTTGCGCAACTACGCAACTTGAGTACCTATTTTTTTATTTTGTGCAAATGTCTGCCTCAGTTTCAAAAACTTGTAATTTTATTACTTTTTTTCAAACCCCTTCTATAATTTGATAATTTTGTTATATTCTTTGTTTTTTTCTTTTCTTTTAAACACTTATATCTTGTAAACCCTAAATCCACAAATCATAACATCAAAATTCAAATCCTAAATCCCCAAACGTTTCAATGGCACATCTTAGCTCTAGAACACATTAAGCGTTGCTAATTTAAAAAGATTAGAGATGACATATTTAATCAGATGCAAGAGTGTTTGTAAGTATTGCTCGTATTGGTATGCAATCCATTTTCATTAAATCTCACCTTGAGCATCGTTATGTTGGTGGTTAGATATAAGAAATGATGAATACTTATACGCACATCTTGCATCTAATCAAATGCCTCACCTCGAATTTTGTTGATAACCCTGAAAGCAAATATGTTCCACTAAAACTCTAGTTTCAAAAGGTGGGGTGAAAGGAGAAAATTATGTGGGCATATTAGATTAACGTATTTAGGTATAAATCACATAAAGATCACAAATGTGGGATTGGAATGTTTTACTAAAATATTACCATATCTACTTATACCACATGCATATTTTTATCATTCAAAAATAAATATATTGGTAAGTTTTTTAACAATTAAGAATAACAACTATGATTTTGTAGCAAGTTTCTAAAGGTTATCATAGTAGAGGTTAAGTTATTCTACAAATGATCAAGTAATATAACTTTGTTTATATAGCAAACTCGTAAAAACTTTTGACATGCTGACTCGTCTTTAAGCAAGTTGTGAAAATCTAACATACGCATGTACACCAAACATAAAAACACACTTTTCAATATTGTCGCACCCAATTATCCGAACATAGGGTTTCAATGGCACATCTTAGCTCTAGAAC
>NW_027506402.1:55000-85125 GCF_021521415.1 Bidens hawaiensis | reverse complement strand
ACACATATCTTTCCGAATGATAGGCAGAAAAGCGACTACCCAGTCATACACGAGCCCGTGAGTGTTCTGATTCCCGTGAAGAAAGCATTTCAAGATACTGCAGTGATCCAGATTCGGGACTTGCAGTAGTTTAGTACTCCGAAGTCAATAAGAATGTTTGGTTTTAAAAAAAAAAAAAAAAAAAATTATTATACATGTATATTTTTAGTACTTATGAGACATAGTAACAATCAAGACTTCTCAATTCTGGAGTAAGAAGAGAACGGGAAGCAGACAACGAGTATATACAAGTTAATCAGACACTATGGGTCGAAGTCAATTCGGGGTGACTTGGGTATAGCCAAATACGCTTTGAGAATAGATAGAAGACATCATTATCTCTGAGTTGTTGCCCACTTAAAATTTTGAGCTAAACTGAACCTTAATCCGTATCACAGAAACGATGAAAACCATTTAAGTTATTTACATGCTTACAACCTGTTTCTCTATGTCATAATACAGCTAAACACGGATCCAAGTGACAGTCACATAGTTAGTATGATTCCTGTAAGGACCTTTTCTAAAACGTAGTAGTCCCTGAGTAGACTGAAATTTGATCCCTTATTTCGTTAAAATTTTTATAAGTTTTTCTATTTTTGTAGTTGTGTTATTGTAAAACTGGTTACTTGGACATGATCATTTTTGTTTAACTCTTTTTGGAAACTTCTAATGTTAAGTGCAAGATTATTCAAACTTAAAGGGCTGATTTTGAAATTACGGGCGAAGTTGTTGAATTAGACGAAGTTGTGCTTAACTTCGCCTAGGCGAAGTTAAGCGTAACTTCGCCTGAACCAACTCTGCCCTATATAAGGATTTTTTTTCTGGAACAGTAACCTATATTTCATTATTTCCGGCGAACATATAATCTAAACCAATTTATCCGGCGATCTTGTTTTCATTCCGTTTTCGATCTTTGATTTCAGTTTCTAGTGTTCTTTGACGGTATGTGTTGTCAATATCATTCACAAACTTACTCGTTCGGTATAGTTTTACCCGGTTCGAGACCTCGGGTCGTCGAACCTTCAAAACCAAGTTTTTCACCTTTGTGTTACGTGGTCATGGACGAGCTTTACGTCTTAACACCATTACTATATGTTGTTCTTCACTCCTGGATCGTCAAATCGTTGCGAAAACATCGGATCTATGGCCTTTGAATCTGAACAGTCGCCGTTTCAGATTCAGGCGAAATTAAGGTTTAGGCGAAGTTATCCACAACTTCGCCAGGAGATTAATTTCGCCTGTGGCGAAGTTATCCGTAACTTCGCCTTGAACTCAATTTCGCCTGTGGCGATGTTGTGATAAGGCGAAGTTATCATCAACTTCGCCTATACCAATTTACTTAACAGTTTTTGACGAACTTACAGTTGAAGCGAAGTTGTTCCCAACTTCGCCTCACCTATAAGTTCGCCTGTACAGGTTTATTCACAACTTCGCACGTGGTACATAGCGAACTTGTGAGTTGCTTAACTGTTCTCTAACTTGTTTTGTTTTGTGCAGATATGGCTGCTGTTGGAGGTGCTGGTGGTGACGACGGTGATGATCAAAGACAATTCTTTCCAGCCCATAACCAGTACATCACTTTAGATCCAGACGCACGGGGCGTAGAAGACTACAGGGAGATTATCACGTTTCTCCTGCGATCAAGAGTCTTTCACGCGCTCACAAATACACTGCCCATTTCTCTGCCTAACATTGAAGACTTTTGGCAGACAGTGTACTATGATTGCAGGCCTGAGCCTCCGGTGATGCGAGCAACCGTAAATGGTCATAACATACAGTTTTCCTCGGAAGACATACGGTTGGCTCTGCAGTTCGGTGAAGAAACAAGAGATGACCCAACGGAGTTCGTAGCTCCTTTCCGGGATGGAGCTTATTTGAGGATGGGTTATTCGGGTCCGCTGGGGGACTCGCAGAGGAGGAAAGGGTTTCTGCTGGATCAATGGCGCTTCCTGATGCATGTATTGATTGTATGCATGTCCGGCAGGAAGGCAGGAACAGATGGGATGGGCGCGACGATGCAGTCAGCCATGATAGCGCTGACTTACAACCGCCGATATTCTTTCAGTCAGCTAATATTCTACGAGATCGATCGTCAGAGAAGGGCTGTGGCGCGCGAGCGATTCACTATGTATCCTCGTTTCTTACAAATGATTTTGAATCATGTCGCTCCGTCGCTACCGCAGAGACGCCCGATTAGATACGTCGAATGCGTGACGAAACGTATCTTTGCTCAGTGCCGCACTTCGAGCACTCGTAGCAAGCCTGAGCTGCGTCCCAGGCATACTCCATTATTCGGGTATCTCATCAATCCGGAGTATGTTCCTGCAGGAGGGGACGAGTTCAGAGACCCACAACCACATCAGGCGGCAGCACCACATGCTGTATCAGCTGCGCCTGTTGTATCTACTGTTGCCTCTGCTGCTGTGCCAGCTGCGGTATCTCCTGCTGTGTCTACAGCTGAAGACGTTGATCTTAATGCTGCCTTTGGCGTACATGGTGTGTTTGATATGGATGTCTCGGGTCCTCAGTTTGTGGATGTTACTAGAGCAGTTACTTCGGTAGCTGACTCCGATCTAGACGAAACGTTTGCTGAAGCGAGACGACTTATGGTGTCTCGGGAGAGAACTACGGGAAAGAGGCCGAGAACTGTAGACGAGGATGAGGACGAAATTGATGAAGAGGAGGCAGTGCAGATTGTGCTCAGACGTTCAGGAAGAGAACAGACAGGTATGGGTTCGGGAGCTGGAGAATCTTCAAGGCTGGTACGTTTTGCTCCACCTGCCTTGTCTGGTATGTCTCTTATTCCTACTACAGCACAGGTTACTGCTGTCGAGACGTCGGCCCCAGCAATTGTGTCCCTACCACCCCAACCGCTTAATCCACCGGTGGTAGTTGCACGATTTGTGGAGTCGACCATCACTACTACTGCAGGGTTACCAAGTGTACCACCTGCGGTCACTTCTGCTGCTGATGTCCCGCCAACTCCAACGCCTACTTCACATTCCGAGAGGATTACATCACTAGAGCAGATTGTTGCTGATCAGACAAAGACCATTCAGAGCCTAGTGGAATCCAATCGACTACAAGCAGCCCTCCTGGTTGAACACGAAAAAGTAATAGATGCCTTCAAGGCATTCTTGGCATCTCAGGGGGAGAAGACGTGTAGGGGTGATGAGTTGAGGACGAAACGGAGAGAAGATCATGACGATGATCCCAATGCACCGGAAGGTGCAGGTGGTGAGCTGCCAAGAACCTCTCAGGCTCTTGGGGCTTCCACAGCTGAGGGGGAGTCTACAAATGCAGCTGGTGACGACGTGGTAGCAGTTGATGATGATGCTGATGTTGAAGATGTTATCGACGCATTGAAAGAGTTGGATGAGGAGGATGATGAGTTTATGATGGAAGATGATGTGCTGCCAGTTGATGAGATCGAGAGGATTGGAAAGCAGATTACGGTTGAAAACGTGTTAGAAGAAGGTGAGATTGTAGATGACTCCGTGGAACACGAGATTCCGGAGGTTGAGAGACCAGGTTTGGGTGATGAGAACGCGGAGGAAGATGCTGAGTGGGAGGAACAACCGAAATGGAAGGAGGGTTGTGCCCACTGGTTCGTAAAGACGAAGAAGCCGGCAGTCCCTAAGATGTTCAGAAAAAGTTACAATATTAAGGGATACGCGGAAGCCAAGAAAGGTATTATCTGCTGGTTATACGACGAGCAGCTGCGGCTCTTCGTGATCAAGAGATACGATGGCATTCAGTACTTCCAGAGAAAGTTGAGATCTCTAAACACACTGCCAGAATGTGAAGTAAAAGATTTAGCCAGATTGGGATTGATAAACAGAAGTGAAGACAACATGGCTAGAATCATTGCGAAGATCGTGTGGAAAGAGTGCGTTAAAGAGAAAAAGTTTGAGCTACTGAAACCACAAAAGGGAAAACTTGTTGAAGACAAGGATAGAGGTCTGAGAGTTGATGGAAAACCTTGGATGGTCATGAAATACAAACCGATCCGGTGCCTTAAAGAAGTACCGATGAAGTTCATGCCCAAGGACGTGCTCAAAGATCTAAAATGGTGGTACGTGGATTGTGAGACAGCTGAGGCGGTAATGGAAGATGAGGATGAACAAGAAGTACTTCGGGTTTACGATCCGATGCATCTTGTTAATCTATCGAAGGCTGATCTGAAAGTGCTCAACGAGAAGAAGATCTTCTACATTCCTGCTTGGAAGGATCAAGCTAGGAAATATCAACGGGTGGTGTCGGTATGTGTTAGAGAAGGGGCGCATGCGTAGAGATGCAAGATTACAAGACTCAAGATTTGAAGATCAAGATATGAAGCTACTGCCAAGGGGGGGTCTGTTGGTACATGTGTGTCAGTAGTTCATAGTCTAGCATTTGTAATCGAGTCTGTAATGTAATTATGTTTATGATTATATTTATGTTTTGTAATACGCGAAGTTGTCAACAAGTTCGCTCTGGCGAACTTGTTGAATCAGCGAAGTTATTGACAACTTCGCCTATGGCGAAGTTGTCGTGTTTATATACTGTTTCAGCGAAACAGTTTGTGTTGGTCGTTTAGGGGTTTTGTTTCAGTTGTTCAGTAAACGAGTTACGAGTCATTGTCTGTAACAGTGACCTCGGGTCACGTGTTTGTTATCAATATAACGTGGTTGGTTTATTGCTTGTGTGTTCGATCTCTACATATTCTACACTCGTATCTTACGCAGGGATTCCGCACCTGCGTTGTTAGCGACATCCCGTGTACGATCCGTCCAGGAACCTACACTATCAACAACTTCAAACATTATATCATCATCTCTAAACCTGACCATCTGCTTATTAGGTAGATGAACTTGCAACGTCAATATAGCGGGAACGATTTGAGAAAGGGGGAAGGAAATAATACGCCACATAGCCTCCGGGGGAGATACGTAGCGTGCATCTTGAAATCTCTTGATCTCGTTAATAACAACCTCTTGTTCATCTGGATCGATTTGAATAACCTGTTTGTCATGTCCTTTGTAAACATATTTGAATATATACTTCACAGATTTTATACTTGAGCAAGCCTCGAGATTCATGTGGCAATTGAACATCATAAAAAGCATTGGGTTATACGGGACAACCCATCTGTTATCAAGAAATTCTCCTCGTACGTCCACCATTATTCCATTGTTTCTTCTTTGATATAATGGATATGCGTCCTCTCCTTGTGTTGTTTAGTCATTAAACTGTCTTGGATAGCGAAAATGACAGGATTTTGAGTTCCCTTGCATCTCTTGCATACAAGGGCAGTCTGGTCGTAAATTTCCGCAAGGATCATGCATCATGTGCTTTACAACAAGATCATGCATTTTAGGATGTCTTCGCACATCAGGAATTTCAGCACACGCGACCTTATCATAATGGTCTGGATTATTAATTTTGTCTTGTGGGTACATGATAAGGAGTAAATGTGCATGTGGCAAACCACGTTTTTGAAACTCGATAATATAAACGTATGCCTTAACTTTTCTGTGGAGATGTTTTTGACAAGAGTTGTTCCCTAAGATCCTCAAGTTTAGCACGGAAAACTCTTGAAACAAGATCTGGACGATCTTGTGCGGTTTGACCAGGTTTTAAGTTATCACGTATCTCAGGCCATTGAGGATTACACGTCATCGTAAGGAATAAATCAGGCTTACCGTCATCTTGTACTAAAGTCATAGCATCTAGAAACCGACGTCGCATGTCGCGAGGCCCTCCGATGAAACTTGCAGGCAACACGATCCGTTGTCCAACTCTAGTCGGACGAACCTCACCAGCGTGAAAACAACCACAATACCTTGGTACAAATCAGTTCTTATCTTATCCTGGTTTCGTTCACAAAATTGTAAGCGTGACGTCTCAAGCTTTATATAAACATCTACACCAAACTATTGTAGCAATCTACCACCAAACAGAAGTACATTTTCAGCTGACTGAATTTGGAACTTATAACAGTATTACTCTCGCATAGCTACAGTTGTTCTACTACCTTGTCTGTTAGCATCTGAATAGATTAGAAAGGAAATAATTAATTAATTACACGTTAGGATACTATTTATGATATTCACTTTGAAAACAGAGTTAGATTATTGGTACCTTCTGTCTCTTCGTCGATGTTGTCGTGATCATTGAGGACTTCACTGATTAATACACCTTGGCGTGGTATGTTAGGATGCCAACCCGAGTCACCATTAGGGAAAAATAGAGGATAAGATAATGGATCATAACAACCATAGTACGGCTGAATATTTTGACTATATTTAGACATTCCGTACACAACAATGCTTCTTTTGTATGTAGTGATATTGTCATCCCTTCAACCCAAATACCAGCAACCTATATAATATTGTACTATAAATAAGTAAACAGGTTATTATAGTTTATTTTAAATACATGAAATAATATAATGTTATTTAAACCTCGGATGTGGTTGGTCGGTTTTACACCCTTTGGTCAAGCTCCACTGAAGCATCCAAAGTGACGTTGTAGTTGTCAAGAGGTCCAATTTCAGCAAGACGTCGAAATGTCTTGACATATGGGTTTGTAGAAAGAACACGTGTCAAGATCTTCGTAATATCTCGATCAAGATTTGGCCATTGGAGTCTAAGATTTAACTTGGTACGGGATCATAAAAATACAACTGTAAGTACCGAGGTGTTCCATCCCTCGAAACCAACTGGTTGACTCTGTGATATATTCCTTTATGTCCACGAAACGTATATACACCGTCTCTCATATTTTCAAATGTACGATTCAGTGTCACACCCATTGAGGCGAAAGAAAAATTCGTGTTATAAGCACGTATGTTTTTCCTAAATATTTCTCCAATTTCATCTTGCGACGTGAAAAGTTTGTATAATTCAATTGGAATTTCTGAATTTGCTAATTTTATTTTCCCATTCATACAACAAAACGTAGGGAATTCAAATTTAAATCATTTCGCTCCACAATGAGGGCATGGACTCCGTTCTTTTAAGATGAGATGCTCTCTCGGAATACCATCATAAACAAAATTATATGGATCTTGTTCTATGTTCTCATCTCGGATGGATGGTTGATCATCGGTTGGAGTTTGTGTAGAAGGACCAGCATTTGATAGACGTTTTCTATTCGCTCTACGTCTATCATAATATCGTATATTGCGTTGTCTTTGTTTTTCAGCCGAACTAATTGACACAGTATCATGTCTCATTTGAGTACCATTACTTTGTAAAGTTCCTAATGAAATCCTCTCTAGTGATGTATTACCCATTGAAGATAATAACGATTCTCTTTGACTGACATCGCCATTACAAACTTTAGATGCTTTGATATTCTCTTTACGCGAAGCATAATATTGCTTATTATACTCCTTTCGTTTTGAGGCGGAAGTAGATGCAGTTGAGGTAGACGCATCATTCTGATCTTTTGGTTCTTCATTGGTCATTGTAAATTTATGAAATACCTTGCAAATTAAATAATAACATTCACACTCGATTTTGAAATTATTAAGTTGTGTTAACAACATAAACCAACATTTCTAAAAAAATACATTAATAATATATATCTGTTAGTGCACGGTTTCGGTGTCCGTAGCGATCGAATAAGTTATAGGTTATCTCGTCTTTGTATTTAATCTATATTTATTGAGAATTGGGCTTGGCCTATAAATAAGTAGATTATGTCATAATTTAGGAAGAGAACTTGTACATAGATCTAGATTATTCTCTCCATAACTTATTATTCTCTCTAATGTATTCATCCTTATTTATCAATAAAGTATATATTTAAAGTATCGATTTCGTGTTGATGTATCGGATTAGCGAGCTAGATCTTGGTCTCTATGATGTTCTCTCAACTGGTATCAGAGCTTTTGGGGCTCAAATTACACTAGATTTGGGTGTTTAGACAGTTAATTAGTTTTAATTATTATTAGTGTTCGGTTTTGGTTAAATTTGGATCAATTTAAAGTTAATTGAATGAATTATGGACGAGTTGGATTGGATTTGAGTTGATATGAGTATTGATAAGGTATTGTGAATTGGAATTGAGTTTTGGATTGATTTCGGATTGTTTCAGTATTGTTTTGGTTTGTGGCCGAAACAGAGTTGATGTTTAGGGATAATTGAGTTAGTTATTGGAGATAATCGGTTACGAGGTTTGGTGTATTGGATTCACGATCGTATTACGAGTGTTTTGGTTGGTTATTTGTGTGATTTGGTTTAGAATCGAGATATTATTATAGATTTTAGGCTTCTGGGTTTCTGGGTTTGGTGTTCATCATTTCCAGATTTCTGGAAATTCTTGTTGAAGATTTGAAGATTCAAAGATGAACATGATTCGCTACATTGATTCGCTATCCTGTTCACTTTGATTCGTTCATTAAGTTCATCAATTCGTTACTCATTTCTGGTGATTCGCTAGTCAGTTCGCTATAATAGTTTATTCGTGTTATCTAATTCGTCATTTGGGTTAACTGATTCGTGTGACACGCGTCCACTTTGGGATTTGTGTCACAACAACCTTTGCCACGTGGCATAAGGTGTCAGAGTTTGTTACAAACGGTTGTAACAACCTGATTCGTTATAGTTGATTCGCTAATCAACTGTAGCTGTTTCGTTATCTATTTCGCTAAGTTTTTCTTAGTGATTCGCTACTGAAGACTCTCTAATTCGTTAAGTTTCTCTTATCAATTCGCTAGTCAATTCGTTAATTGACTTTCTGATTCGTTGACTTTCTGATTCGTTAGATTGTGATTCGTTATCTGATCAATCTTAGCTTCGTTAAGATTTGATTCGTTAATCCACTGTTCACAGTTCGCTACAACTGTTTACAGTTCGTTACTTTTACCATTCGCTAAGTTTATTCGCTAGTTGATTCGTTACACCCTTGACTTTTTGACACTTGTCAAAATGGCCGGTATGTATGCATTAGCATCTCAAAACATGTTGATGAAACAAATGTTGTAACTTGATACCGAGATAGGTTCACATTCGAAATGTCCAAGATTGATGAAGTTTAGTGACTTTGCCAAATGGGAACCTCGGTTTCGTGCTCATCTAGGATCAGTTCATTCTGATTGTTCATATTGCTTAGATGAAGTTTATATTGTTCCTATTATTGGAGATGAGACTATCGGATTTAGACCTAAAGCTATATCTCAATACTTTCAAGAGGAGAAGAAGGCACTAGAGATAGAGACGAAAGTATATTCTACTCTAACTATGGCCTTACCTGAAAATATATTTCATCAAGTGGGTAGTATTAAGATATGTGCTTCTTTGTTTCAACATATCAGAATGAGAAGTATGGGTAATACAGCTGAAAGCAAAAAAGGTGATGCTTAAGTTTCAATTCAGAAACTTTAACTTACTTAAAGGTGAAACGGTTGAAGAGATGACTACGAGATTCAATCACTTGATTGCAGAAATGGATAAAATGAAAATGGAAATTTCTGAGATTGACAAGATTGATACTATTAAGAGTGCATTACCAAGTTCGTACTCTACTTTTCTAATGGTATTAAAAGAAAACAGTTATTTCAATGAAGGCTTGACTGCAAGTGAGTTTTCATTCTTGAAAATTTGGCGTTAAAATTTATTTTTCGAAAATTTTCGGTGAATTTTTGGCGGGAAAATCGGGAAAAATTCTCTTAATCGAAATTTTTCTGGGATGTTCCTAATGTATTGGGTACTCTTCTCTCAAATTTTGGTAACATATTTTTCGGTTGACTGTTTACGCTTTTCGGCTGGCCGATGGGGAGACAGTGAATAATTTAAGGAGGAGATTGTTTTGTGAGTTTTTGACTATTCAAGACCTTGCTGAATTTGTCAAGAAAAGCGGGAGATAAAACTTTCATTTGAGATTATTTGGCTTGCATTTGGCTTGCATCTTCCTACGTTTGCAAGGCTTCTTGAAAAATTACTGCAATTCGGGTGGTAATTCGTGTTTGAAAAGCTTCGTCTAACTGAGTTCAAGACTGCAGTTATTTTTCGATTGGTGATTGATTTGGTTGAGATTGAAACCTGACTATGTGGGATACGAGTGTTTGTCCGTTTACTTCTTTCTGAGGGACTTTGATCCTGACTATGTTGGCTACTAGTAAATGACGGATTACTTCTGTTTAAGGCGACGATTCTCGAACGGGTTGATCTTATTGAAGAATATACGAGTCTTGTCATTGGATTGAAGAATTTGATCATTTGGGGTTTATTAATGGAGGTTGGAACTCTGAATCTTATGCCCAAACATTAGTGCATCTTTACGAATGAGATATGGAAGAGCTTCAAGAGTATATTTGGGATACACGTTATCAAGAGAGGGAAAACCAAAGTGAAAGATGTTGAATGATCGGGTTGTTCATGAAGATGTGTGACGAGGTTAAACGTAAAGATATGTTTTCTTTACCGGTGCTGACAGATAGCTGATGACTTGATGCTTATTGTTGAAAGATTGAACCATATCATATGCCAGTGGATGATCGGGATGATCTCCAAGAGTTGCTCACTTTGAGGGGGAGATCTGATATGAGAAGCTATAAGTTATTGGTTTGCTGAAAAAGATTTAAAGATTTTTGTCTGCACAAGCCCGAAAATCATCAGTCAAGGGGGAGTCTGTTAGTGCACGGTTTGTGATTGGTGATTTGCAGTTAAAGTATTCAAGGATAAAGTATTCGATAGCAACGGAAAAGGGGGAATCTGTTAGTGCACGGTTTCAGTGCCCGTAGCGATTGAATAATTTATAGGTTATCTCGTCTTTGTATTTAATCTATATTTATTGAGAATTGGGCTTGGCCTATAAATAGGTAGATTATGTCATAATTTAGGAAGAGAACTTGTACATAGATCTAGATTATTCTCTCCATAACTTATTATTCTCTCTAATGTATTCATCCTTAATTATCAATAAAGTATATATTTAAAGTATCGATTTCGTGTTGATGTATCGGATTAGCGGCTAGATATTGGTCTCTATGACGTTCTCTCAATATCATACCTTTGCGTAAATATGAAAAAGCCTGTTGAGATGGGACAAAGATAAAACTCGAGATAACCCGCCTATAAATAATAACAAACCAAAATACAAATGTGAATACATATTCACTACATGAATATTATATATATATATATATAGCACATTTATAATTGAATAGTTTAGATAGAGAACTATATAACTGTAAAAACTATATAACGTAACAAACAAAAAATGGTCATCCACATTAGAATAAGTTCAAGATTATGTGTATAGAGAATTATAGATTGTGCTAAAATTTAGTTATATGCAATTATTGTAGTTACAATAAAATTAGTGATTTATATTAATATATATATATATATATATATAGAGAGAGAGAGAGAGAGAGAAAAAACCTTTCTTTGAATAATTAATTTTTTATGGGTAAATATCATGCTATACAAGTCTAATATTAATAAAAAAATCTATATGATAATACTTTGGAAAATTATGATTAACCAAATTTAATATGATTTATTATAAAAACTTATTAGAACCATACCAAGAGTCCAGAATATTAGGCTTAATTTGCGATGTATTAGTTAATAAGTTTCACATGTAAACGCACATATTAAGTAACAATAGAAAATACATGTATCTAATTTTATGGAATGCAATGTCCTTTTAGTTTATACAGATGATTGTTTGAGTTACAATATATCAGTTGAAAGTGTATGGATATGTCGAAGTATTTGTAACCACCAACTAACAACTTATATATATATACATGTGTTCTTGATAAAGGAAAAGATATGCAAATAAATCAACGACTCTAATCTAGTTAAATGGTGTGTCTTATGGACGAAGAGTAATCAAAGTTTAACTTTTATGGCTTAGCATAACCTAAATATGCTTGTTAACACCAATTGGATGTGTGTATTTTGTTGAAATTTGATAAGTAATAAGGTATCGTAAATCAAATCTTATTATTCATGCAAATTGGATTTTGTTGAAAGTATATCACTTAATGTTGTTCATATTTAAATTTTGACACATTACGAGTAACCTTGTTTCCAAAAAACATTTCTTTTGTTCTCATTGTGTATAAATATTGTCTTTAGACACTTTAGTTATTGTAGTTAATAAACATTACATTTACTTTGCAAAAAAAAAATTACTAATCATGAAGTATCAAATAATTTCAAATACCGGATAACTTTGTATGTTGGTATGTTTCAGGTTAGTATTTGGTGATTCAATTGCAATTGAAGAATTTATCAATCAAAACTAACTCATTAACTCACTCACATTGTAATTATATACAATAATTCATGAAGAAAAAGGTTTGGCTGAATCAAAGGCAAATTCCGCCGTCGTCGATATTTGGTACATTTACACTTTCATTATTTCATTTTATTAAAGGAAATTCATTCATTCAGTCATTGTTTTTACATTTTTTTAGGTACTTGATCAACAAATAGAAGTAAATATAATACTTGTTTATTGATCCTAACCAACTATTGGTTGTTAATAATAAAAATGAAACAAAAAGCTTTAAATTAAGCACACAAGTAGAGAAAACCAAAAACACAATATCCAAGGTATAGTAAACTCAATTGTGAAGTCAGCAAAGAAAAATAAACAACAAATATAACACAAAGATAATAAGGTCTTAATTAAAAGAAAATGGGAAGTAAGCAAAAGAGAACAAATGTTTGTTCAACACGAACACGGACTATAAGAAGAACCCAGCATCTTAATATCACGCGCCTCAGGCATGTTTGGTTCATAATCGATCGTAGTTAAATTCGTTGACCTTAAAATATTCCCTACAAGTAATAAAAAATAAAAAACGTATCATATTACAAATAAAAATGGCATAATTAATATAGGTAATTAAAAAAAATTAAAATGCATAACTTACTATCTCGCAAACGAATCAGCTTGACCCGTGACAAGTACGTAATAGATTTATTTAACATTGCTCGAAAAGTTTTTATAATATTAATTTGTGTTGTGTCGTCTAAATATAGTTGTATTATGTGACCGCTGTGACATATAATAATAGATTAGAAATCCAAAAAATAGTGTAAATATAAAACAAAAAACATATAATTTTTTTATACAAATAATGACTTACGTTACATCTTGAAGAAACACACTAAAACGATAAGTCCCACATGATCGCGAACCCATGATATTTTTCCAATGACATCTACAACCAATATAAAGATTCTTTATATTATGTATTTAATAAAATTAGCGTATAACGTACGTAAGGACCGTGATTTTACGTGCCGGTAATTATTTTTTCATATCTCCTGTCGTGCGTGAGAATTTTTATAGTAGGCACTAATGGGTACAAACGGAATCCTCGTGGAACAAGGCTTGTAAATTTAATAAGTTTAGTGTGTTCGTTAAATACAATCTTAAAATCACCGGCGAGCAAGAGATGGTTTTCATGTTTTGGCCACTCTATGTATTCAAAACTCTCTATTTGGAAACGATATAGTACGAACACGTTGCCCACTATATTCATGTCACGGTAAAAGTGCATTAAAGGTGCCGGTACGAATGCAGCTATTTGATGTCTCTAAAAAATAAAATATATTTAGTATCCAAAATAGAGTTATACTGCATGAGCATAGATGAAAAATGATCTTACGGCTTGGTTGAGATAAACAATCAACAATTTGTTTCCACCGATTATAGGAAAAATGAAATCAACCCAAACAAAAGCTACGGTATACCAAACTCCGTATTGTGTGAGTGATGAAAAAGAGTCAACAATGGAATGCACATTCATGATCAATTAAACCTTCAAAACAAAGATGCAATACTTTGATATTAAAAAATAGAAATGAATTTCAAAAGAGTATAACACTAAATATGAAGATTTCTATCGTATATAACAATAAAACATACAAAAACACATATAAGAAATGTAAGATATAAAATAAAAACCTTTATTGCATTTTAATAAATGAGTTTTTTAGTTGTCAATATTATATATGTGTATACACACACACGCACTATATATATATATATATATATAGTGCGTGTGTGTGTGTGTATATATATATATATATATAGGGGAAGGTTCATGTACATTTTGATCTTAACATGAGTACGTAGGAAATAATGTCAATTTATTTAAAAATGCGAACGTAAGAAACAATACGAACTACAATACCAATCTACATAAACAATGACTTATAATAACAAAGAAAAGAACCTAAAAACTACAACAAAAGAATCAAAATCAAGAACAAAATAATAACAGCATATACCAGCAAATACTTATAACAACAAAGGAAAACATCAAATAATAACAACAAAATATAAATAAGCAAATACTTATAACGTCTCATAATCGAAAATTAGCAAATACGAACAAAAAAAGCAGCAAACACCTATAAAAAAAATATAATCATAACAACAAATTGGTTCTCACCGTTTTCATGTTAAGAATAAAATGTATTTGATCCTGTTTCTATATATATATATATATATATATATATATTTATATATATATATATATATCTAAAACGAAATTTGAAACCTTTTATATTTGGGCATTCATAATTGTATTTACAATATTCCATTATATACTCTTTTAATATTTTGATTCGCATGACTTGTTATAACCATTTGACCAATTATATCTACTTCATTTAGAATTCGGAATTCATTGCTTACCTATTTTGCAACATTTTGCAAAAATACTTTTATGTATATAAAATTTAATTATGTCTCCTACATCTTTAGAATTGATAGACAAATTTTGATTGTTAATTTTCTAAACTTAACAATACCATTCGCAATTCATCACGAACCTCTACGTCATCTTATTTATTTGCTAGTTACCTTGATTTCATTTTTATAACAACAACAACAATAATACAAATTTCGTACTAAATAGAAAAGACTTTATGTAAAGCATGCATGACATTCAAATAAAAGTACATAAACGACATAATAGAGTTTCCAAAAAATGAAAAAGTAAATTAGACCGGAAAAAACATAAAGTCAAACATTGTAACAAATGCATGATAGAAGCGCCCGAGACTAAAATCAGGGAGAAACTATAGTCTCGCTATAGATTGCACCATGATTGAATTCGCTACAAAAGGAAGGAAATAACCGAGCTCATCGAACCTCAAATCAACTTCAAGAAATTTTCCCCACTCCGTCATCACAAGACACAAGCCACTTAAATTGTAATACGTGATAGAGGTAATCAGTGGAAATCTCATAGACCCTTTAAGACTATAAGATAATAACTTTATCCATACATCGTCATGTAACTTCCACAAACTTACAGTCCCGAACTCTTTAGATCCAGGACTAACAAGCATATGGAGCTCGGATTTTATATCGGCTAAAACAACCAAATTTCCATAACCATAGACATCCGGAAAGCGTAATTTTGAAAATTCCGTCATGTTTACATCAAACCGAAGTATCATTTTTTGACCCAAATGCCAGTATTGGGCAACCGTGAAGTATAAACCATCACCACATAAAGTTCCCGGAGACCAATTGAAGGTTTCATGATGGTACGCATGCTTTTTTAGGAAGCACACGGTCCTCCATGAGCTTAATCGCATTGAATAGACATAAACGGCCAAAGTACCCCGTCTACGTTTTATGTGTGCATTGCTGTAATCAGATGAAGAGTCAACACAAAAGCCGATTGCATCATTGTTATATTTATAGAATCCTTGTGAATTGGAGTTAGACAATTTTTTGAAGACGGTTGTTAATGGATTCCAAACAAACATCTCCCATGTGGTTATTAGGCAAACACATACCATGCCGTCTAAAGTAGCTAAGAATAAAAAATTTTCCGGACGAGCATTAAACGGGATGCTAATGTTGGTAGGCAATAAATAGTTCGCGACTTTATAATTCAACGAACGAGCCTTGCACGATAGTGGACCTGCCTCGAGGAGTTTCTGATCACCCGATGCTCTCATGTAATCACAGTGAGCCTTTAGAAGAATCGGCGTTGATGTGAAATCTAACCATTCCTTACAGACGGTCTTGCATTGGGCTACAACATTTGGAGGGAGTTTTGAAATAATCTCCAACATTAATACCATAACCGGAAGGGAAGATATCATTTTTATCTAAATAATGTAGTTTGAAAAAAGACAAATCATGTTTAGTTTAACATGTCAAATGTATTAAATATAAAAATAACAAAAATATATTTAGTAAATACAAAAACCAAAAAAGAGTTTTCTTGTGTATATAAATAATATAAATTTGGTTGTATCTGACTATATAAATGAAATTGAATTTCTTATTTACGAGTTCATATAAGCGAATACTACAAATTTAATACATGAACGTAATTGAAACACAATTAGTTATAATATGTGTAAATAAATTAATTATACCATAATCATATGTATATTTTACAATTTTAGATTAGGAGGCGCCAACTAAATGACATAATATTATTCAAAGTAATTAGACTAACTTTGTACTTCTAACCGATGAAAGAACGAAAAACTTTTAGTTGAAGGGTTAATATATCTATACCACATACCATATTGTTATAAAACAACAAAGTAACAAAAAAAATCATACAAGGTGAAACTAAACAAAAATAAAAATGCTACAAACATACAAGAGTTATTTATAAATAAAGATGGAGATATGGATGACAATTAAACCTGAACCCGACAACAAAATCTGAAACACTTGGGACTTGGGACTGGGTTGGGATAGGCTTTAAGATTATTTTCATCGACAATCCAACTCAACTAACATTTTTAATAAATATATATTACATTATCTTTAGCTTTCATTATATTAGAAAATAATATAAATTAAACATATATATATATATATATAATACACTATAGAAGAGAAACCATAATATGAATTGGTAAGAACCCGAAAGAACTCAGAAGACATCATAAATAAGTGATATGGAAATATGATTTATTTATGAGAAAAAAAACCTAATAATAGGATTTAAAAAAATAATAATAATGAGAAAAAACTAAACTTTCATATTTAAAAAAATATAAAAAATAATTATGGAATAAGATTAAATAATAATAATAATAATAATAATAATAATAATGAGAAAAAAATAATGAACTTTCTATTTAAAAAATAAAAAAATAATAATGGGATAAGATTAGTTTTTCTATATTCATATGTTTTTTTTTAAAAAGAGAAACAATATTATGAAACATTAGAAATTTTAATTTGGCAATATAAATGAGAAAATGGGTTTAGATGTGTTAGACTACAACCGGCTTATCGTCACTTCAAACAGGTTGCTCCCATTATTTGAGTTTTCAGTTTTTTAATTGTTTTAATGCAATACACTCAACCGACTAAACAAACACATCCCAACATGAATAGTCTAATAATTGGGTATGTGGTTGAGAATATCTAAACCAGTCTCAAACCTGACCCATAACATCTATGGATGAAATGTAGATAAAGATTCGAATAGAGAAGAAAATACGATAAATATTTGAATTTAAAAATAAAGAAAGAAATAAATACTTAAATGTAGGTTTTTCTAAATCAATTTCTTAATATCAATAATAGAAAATATAAATTACTTACTTAATTTAGTTAATTAACACTAATGTCTTATTCTTGAGTTTTTTAACCAAGGAAAAAAAAGGAAAGGAGAGAAAAAGATAAGAAATGGAAGGTGAGGGAAGGAATTATTTTTTAATTAGGTGTGTTCTTGAGTTATAAGAAAATTAGAGGAAAAAAAGGATAACTATGTTAAAAAATAGTTATCCTTAGTAATCATCCCATTTTTGGGAGGATAACTTATTGGGAAAATGCATTAATTTAATCCTTCCTAACTTCTCCTACTCCTTTCCTTTTCATTTTAAAAAAAAGCTCAAGAACACCCAGTTTTTAACTATCCTTAGTTTTTATTTCCTTTCCCTCCTTTAAAAGAACTCAAGAACAGGGCGTAACCTTATTACGATGTATAATTTTTTGGTTTTTGGAAATTAACATATTTTATTAATTCTTTTTTTTTAACTAATATAGATAAGGTAATTTTTAAAATTCAAATCAAACAAAAAAGTTAAATGTGTAATTTATCTAAATTGAAAAGGGTCAAACATTGGTAAAATATTTTTCGTTTTTCCCAAACCACTTTAATCTTCTCAAACCCTTGTTCTAACACTGTGTTCTCGAGTTTCATTTAAGGAGAGATAAGAAAAAGAGGAGAATTAAAAGAGAAAAAAAAAAGAAGGGAAGGAAAATATGTCACTTTATTTCGTGTTCCCGAGTTTAATGAAAATGAAAGGAAAGGAAAAGAAAATGTAAAAGTTAATAGAAAATTAATGACAAAATACATTTTCTCTCCTAATCTCTCCAATTTGAAAAGATGATTATACACTTAAATTTTCTAGTTCTCTCCCATCTTAAAAACGATTCCTTCGAATTTTCTTATCCATTCCTTTCCTTCCCCCTCCCCTCTTTAAAAAAGACTCAGACTCGGGAACACATAAGTTCGAACTCCAGAAAACTCAACGTCCACACACACACACACACAACCAAGGGCACATTTAACAATCATTCCAAACAAATCAGACATCAGCCGTCCGGCGTCTTTTGGCCACCACGTAATCACCGGCGATCAAACACCGACAACCATGGTGAAATCCCCAATTTGATTCCTTTATAGGTACGAGTTCTTTTTAATTGTGTAGATTGTTTTGATTTAGTTTTTATTTTTTCTTGATTTTTTGGGGTTTGATGATTAAAAAGTTGATAGTTATTAGGGTTTGATTTCATATTTTCATCACTTATAGTCAAATTGTTTATGTGATTAGTATTGATAAAATATTGTTAATGTGGTTACTTAGTTGTTAATTGTTAAAATTGATAGGCACAAGACAAGATTACATTCTGGTCAGTTGGTTAAGTACCTAAGGATACATAAGAGAAACAAAAGAAAGATAGCGAAGCCGATCATTGTGCGGATGTTAGTCTAAGTGATTTCTATTTACATATTTTTATGGTCAATTGTTTTATATTGGTGTGTGAGATTAGTAAAATTAGGTTATTGTGCAGGCTGCGGAAATATCACAAATACAAAAGTTGCAAAAAATTTCAAACGCAGTTTTGATTGAACTTCAAAAGGTAGGGGTGTTTTATATTTAGTGTAAACTTTAAAACGTAAATAAGTTCGAGTCAAAAAGTTTGTTTTATATGGGTGCGGATTTGGTCCGGGTAAAAATTTGGCTTTGAAACACTTTTTTTTTCCTGTTTTAGTTTTCATTCAGTTCTTATCTCATAAAATGATAATTTAGGCAATTGGTTTCACTTCATATGTTAGTTGAACCTGAAATGACCCGTTTCAACCCGCTATTAATTTCAGTTATTGATTACTTGATATTTTAACACTATTTATATGGTTAGTATTTTAACTGAACCCGGATTGGCCCGTTTCAACATGTTAGTTAAAGTTATTATCTGTGTTACAGCTATTACTTTAATAAGATCAAGTTATTATGGCAACCTATGTTGCAGCAATGGCGGGGATGTAACTCTTGAGTTGATTTCTTTTCATTTGTTTTTATTATGCATTTAGTGTTTTGATGTTCGGATATTGACGTTATCTCCTTCAAAACCTAGCGCAAAGCGCGGGTACTAAATTCTAGTTGGTTACTATTTTTGAACTTATATAGGTGAAGATTCGGAAAATGAGATAAAGATTTGAGGAGAAAATGATGAACAAGATGCTAGGTGTTCAAGAAAAGCTTAAGAACTGAGAGTGGCAGCCCAATACGAGCAATATGCAACTTTTGACAAGGCGTTCAATGACTATAATTTTTGCAGCCGCCACATATCAGAAACACTACACTACTGGTAAGCTTGTTTTAAAAATTATTGTTTTTGTTGTCTTTTAGTGTGTATTTCATACTGCCTTATTACATTATGTTTGAAAAAAAAGGTTTCATTAACTATAAAATGACAAAACTATAAAAAAAGCATTTAATAAATAATCTATCAAACTGTGCGAAACATATAAACAAGTATAAGTAACAAATTAAACATCTAAAACACATACCAAACTAAAACATATAACACACAATAATGTAGCACATATTAGAATGTATACAAACAGTAAGAACAATTATAAAACAAATAAAGCACATACCTTTAAGTAATTTTGAGAGTAGATACAAAAGTGTTCAAGCTTTCAATTCACGGAGAGACCTTAAAATAATCTGAGAATGTAATCACAAAAAAACAGATAAGGAACTGTATAAGTAAAATACTAAGAGTCTAAACATAACATACCTACGAAGGGAAGAACTTGCTGAAAACTGTTGAAATGGAGTGATAGTTCAGATTGTGAGTGTTGAAGCACATATGAGATTTAATTGAAGCAACACACCCACAAAAAATAGGAACCCACGTTTAATAACTGTTAACACATCTGAGGTTTAATTTAATTTAATATTTAAAATTCAAGTAACAATGGTTTCATAAAAAGTGAGTAATAAACACAGGAAAATCGTTTATGAAATAACTTTATTATTAAAATATAATTAAAAACTGAATATAATAAAAACATTGTCACAATTCAATAATGTCATATTTTCTCATCCTTTAATAAAAACTTTATATTAACAAAATGACCATTTTCATAAACTAAAAGGAACTTTGAACCAATTAAAAGTATAAAAATAAATAAATCAAAAACCCAAAAAAAATGCAAAATTAAAAAAATATAAAATGTTTATCTAGCATACCTCGTTTAGTTTAGCTTAGATGTTTTTTAATGGTTTGGGAGGAGGGGGGGGGGGGGTGTTTGTTTGAAAATGCACCAAATGGTAGAATAGTCATTACATAATATAGTTTTAATTAAAATAAATCAGAATAGATAGATTTGCCAATTTTATAAGTGATATTTAGAAAACAATGTATACGTTTTTTTTTTTCATAATTCCCATCTAAAGTATACGTTTTTTATTGTTTAAAAATTACCTTATGCAAAACTTTGTTAACATGAGAATATAGGAAAAGATATCAACCACTAATTTAGGCCGATCAATGGTTTATAAAATCTCAGTGGCATATATGTAAATAGAAGATTAATTTCAAGTGATTAAAGGGTATTTTGGGAATGTTTTAAAACAATTGTTCCCCTTTATTCTCCTTCAATGGTCCCCTTAGCGAATTTCGGGAAAATCAAATAAAAAAACATATAATACTGTTGTCAAAAGTTTATACTCAACACAAATATTTTTGATAGACTATGTCAACACAAAGTTATTAGCAAAAACTTAAAACAACAAATTAGAATAACAATATAGTATATTAACACATAAAAAAAATTAAAAAAAGCATATTAATATTAAATTTATATAAGCGTAATAATAGTAACGCAATGTTGTCAACAAAACAAATTAATATTAAATTTGTACCAGCATATAACACTAGTAAGTAATAACAACATGATGTCAACAAAAAAATTAATATTAAATTATTCAGCATAACAATATAACAACAGAGAAAAATAGTTTACGGATAATATAAACAATAATTATTCATAAATTTTGTTTGTAGTATCTTCATAAATTGAAAATTAAAACAACAATATATCATTCATATCTTCATCATTTTCTTCATTAAAACAGTAGTATAATAATTATGATTATGAACGATAATTAAGTTGTGAACATTAAACTAAATATCTCCATAATAAAGCAAATATATCCACGTCCTATATAACTACCATATAGTTATCGATATTTAAGGGATTGTCAAGTGACCATTATGCCCTTTATAATTAATTTATTTCCTACTTTTTGATTGGTCCCTTCATTTTTTATGTAAAAAAAGTTTTGTATTCGATCCAACATCTGTATAAACATAAATAACATCAACCTTAGAATATATATATATATATATATATATATATATATATATATATATATATATATATATATATTAATTCATAGCAAAACAAATTAAAATAAGGCAACTCAAAACAAAGTAATAACGTCATAAGCTTGCTAAAAAACATAAGGAAACAAAGCAAGGAATAAAATTAAATCAGACGGAATCTATTCCGCTTTTGAACGGAGACTCGTGGTATCTTGATTTCAAAGTTTGTCTTTGGGCCAGAATTTGATGCATCACATTATGTTGATCCTCATTTTCATCAGAGCTGCTAACTTCAATCACATCATTCCAGTTCCATTCTTCAAGATTTTTTAATCTTTTGGCCTTCATTGCAAATTGATGATCCTTAGCAGCAAATTCACGACCCTTAAAAATAGTAGATCGTCAATTAAGAAAATAGGTAAAATATATGAAAACAGTAGTATTACCTCGTCACTGAATTCACGTTGAAGTTGAGACTTGTAGGGACTAAATTCAGACCCATAAGAAATTATCTCAACATTGTCAGAATCATCCTCATTTTGTAAAGGGTGGAAAATTTGAGTATGACGTAAATATATGATGTATATTTATGTACTAAAAGAAGTTATAATTTAAAATGTGTCACCTTTATAAGAGAATCATTGAAAATTATTGGATGAAGCACCTGAGTTTATCCAAAGCAGACATTAGATTATAGAATATTTTAAAAATAAATTGATCAAAGAAGTTACCTTGTCGGATTGAAGATTTGACTTGCCTTCAAGCTTATTATCGATGAGATGTAAGGAATCATCTTTGAGCCTAGCTTGTTCGATGTTTTTAGTCGGATGATCCATGAGTGAAACAAGATTTTGTGTATAATTTAATGTTTATATAGAAGATTAAATTAAAAAAAAACTGCACTACCCCACTTTCTTTATAATCATGTAATATAGGAGCAGTTATAGATGAAATTAAAATTTCAAATTACATACTTGAGGAATGTTTATTTGTTTCCCGCTGAGTTATTATATAATATTTTATTTTTATTAATTCTAAATAGTAGGATTTTAAACATATATGATAAATGTAATGAACTGTATATTCTTATTATATCAACAACATTACCTATAAAACTTGAAAAAATAAGTTATGTATCCCTTGTTAATATATTTTTTGGTCCTTTATAAATATTAGATATGTAGATACAAAAAAATTTATTGAATCGTATATCATTATTATTTGCATAATTGTCTACAAAACATGTAACTTAAAGTTTGATCAGTTATATCTTTCTCGTTAATTTGTTTTTTGTTTCTTTAAAAAAATAGACATGTCATTATAAAACTGAATGCTATTGTTTTTCTTTTTTTTATTGGTGCAGCCTTCTTCGATTAAGCAAAAGTGGGCTACCAATGATGCTGTAGTGATTGGCGGTTTGAATGGTGCCAAAATCATCAACGAGCCAACGGGTGCCGCTATTGCATATGGTGTTGACAGGTTAGTATTGTTATATAAAAAAGGTGTTAAATTGATATTGATAATTTATTTATGAGATTTTTGCTTGATGGATAACTTTTTTGCATTTATTGACAAATGTTAGGCTTTATATTAACACAACTTATTTTTAGTTGACCAAACACCACTTATTTTTAGTTACCAAACCATATACGTATGATGTGGAGTGTGCTATATTAAAGTTTGACTTTCAAAATTTTAGTGAAGTTGTTACCAATGTGTATATCATTTGTAGTGATTTTATTCTATTGATTCTGGAATGTTACTTGTATAAATGAGGGGTGGTTTTGTAAATTCATAATTGATAAACTACTATAGAACGTGGGTAGGTTGCGCATTAATAAATGTTTATGTATTTGAACATTGTATAGGTTTACATATTGTTGCATATTTGAGTTGTACGTTAATGCTTTATTGACCTGTACGTTTTAAAAAACACATCAGTTTTGAAAGTTTTTTATATTGAAATGTCGAAAAAATGAGCTCGTTACAACGGTATGTTTGTCTTTTTTTTAAAGCATAATATATTAAAAATATTAGAAAGTTAAAACATTAAATATAATTGTCAAGTTGAGAGTTGAAGATGAGGGGGCAATGTTGTATACATTTTTAAAATTTTCATAAGGTAGTTAAAGATAAAGGGTAAAAATTGTAAAATATATTTAAATTGAATAACACGTGATGTTTAAAATGAGATGGGAGGACTTGTTTTGTAATTTCATATATGTTTAAGTATTTATAGGTTTATTTATACTTGCATAGTGGTGTTGTACCTTGATGCTTCATTGACTTGTAAATTTTTAAAAACTCATCGGTTTTGAAATTTTTTTATATCAGTACGTAGACAAAAATGAGCTCGTTGCAATGGTATGTTTTTTTCTTTTTTTTAAGCATATTATATTAAAAATATTAGAAAGTTAAAAAATTAAATAGAATTGTTTAGTTGAGAGTTAAAGATGAGGGGGTAGTTTTGCATAAATGTTTAAAATTTTCATATGGTAGTTAAAGTTAAAGGGTAAAAATTATAAATATATTAAGAAATAATGAATAAAAAGTGATATTTAGTGTGTTAATAAATCTTTTACCCTTGATATAGGTTGTACAACATGCATTAAAACTTGTAATTTACTTAAAAAGTGCCGTCTTAATTTACCCTTGTTTGCTACATTATATATAGTAAAGATATGATGTATATGTAACTTTGTCAAATGAATGAATTACTCTCTATTTTTCTCTCTAACTCTATCAATTGAGTTATTAGGGTGGAGGAAGTGCGGCCCCATGTGAACACGCCGCCACACTTCATATCCCTGTTGGTGATTTCGCTAGGGGAGTATTCCCCATAAGACTTGTTTCAATATAGCCGTTTAACGGCTATAATTTTTAAATTTAATTTCATTTAATCTCCATCTTCCTAATTAAATAAGGAATATTGGTTTTTATTGGTTCCAACTATCACATTTTGGTCGTTGACGGTCCCAACTTTCATTTTGGCTAGCAACAGTCCCAACTTTCACCTTCGTACCTTCCATCAATCCACGACTGAGTAGTAATCCGTTATCTCCTTGCTGGCATGTCCATCCTAGTTGTTAAAAAGCTATGACATGGTAGCCTACGTGTCAGAGAAGATGTTGTGAATGAACGGTAGCCCATTGGAACGTCACGTCATAATCGTCAACATGGTCGGAAATCCGCTGCTGGAACAACTCCGTCACCGGACTTCTACTTCCGAGCAAAGCACTCATGGGTTTCATCCCGTCATTCATATACGACCTAAAGGAATATTGCTTTTAATCCATCTTCCTATTTAAATAAGAAAAATTGGTTTTATTGGTCCAACTATATTCAGACTTTCATTTGGCTGGCAACGGTCCCAAATTTCACCTTCGTACCTTCCATCAGTCCACGAATAACTGATTTAGGCCACGATTTTTATACTGAGGATCCTTTATCCTTGATTGTCTTATGGATAGTTTATCCTTGAAATATATATCAGGATATAAAGGATCGACGATCCTCGGTATTGTTTGTTTACTAATAATTGCGTTTAGTATGATGATGTGTTAGACAGGTATATCGACTTCAAAACGAACTTGCATCAATTATCCTCATGGGACATCCTGTAGCTGGAACATGGATCTAGGATCCTAATTCAACATAGCTGATTATGGACGAACTCTCTAGAAGATTGACGTTTAAATAACAACGGTATCTAGACCTGGTCTACCGCTTTATTCGCTAGTGAGTGGCTATCAGCACGTGGTCAAAGAGCACGTTGGTGAAGAATGGAAGACTAGCGGATTTATAGGATGAAGTCGTTAAGTTTGTTAATTACATTTTTCTTATATATATTTGAGTATGATCGATAGGAAAAGACACATGTACTTACACACACACTAGAGCAGAAGCAATTATTCTCTCTATACACTAGCTTTCATTGTAATCTCGATCATATACTTCACAAATATTTGTAATCACCTTTTGTTCATTAATAAACTCGACGGTGATAGTTTTCACCGTCCGGGGGTTTTTGTGCCGGAGACCACGATAACCATATAATCATCGACCAAAGGTTACCTTGTTGATCATTGACTAAAGTACTTCGACCAAAGATTATCCTATTAATCTTCGACCGGAGCTATTTTACCAAAGATTGCCTCGATAAGTTTTGACCGAAGTAAGACTATCGTGATTAAGGGCTTTTTCCCTCGTGATCAAACCATTGTGTTCACCGATATCACGCTTATACATTTGTTATTATCGAATTAGCACCTTACCTCACATAACAGATTTGGATACTTGATCCTTAGCTGATTTTTGTCCAAAACAATTTGGCGCCCACCGTGGGGCAATTGGTGCTATAACCATATTATTCTCATCAACCTTTCTCTTTGGTGTTTGGATCAGAAGCAGTAATTCCCACAGAAATGGTGGTTCCTACTGCGAGAACCAACATCCGTGATCCTGGAGTCAATAAAGAAGTCCTTCTTGAAGACTTGGAAACTATAGAAGAACTCAGGGATCTAGCAAAAATCAGAATGGCAGCTTATCAACAAAGGGTAGCTGGGACATATAACAAAAATATCAGAATCAGAATATTTCAAGAAGGAGATCTAGTGTTAAGGAAAGCCTTTCAAAACACAACAAATCCGGCTGATGGGAAGCTAGCGCCCAAATGGGAAGGAGCTTATCAAATTGAGTCGGAGGCAGGAACGGGGGCATATCATTTGCTCACAATGGAAGATAAAAGGTTACCGAGAGCATGGAATGCCATCCACCTCAAGAAATATTTTTTCTGATCAGGATCCACTGTCCTGAGAGTATATATTATCCAAAAAAGGAACTAGGATCCTTAAATCGGTAACATCTTTCTGATCAGTTATTCTTTTTGAATTATTACTGTTAATTTAAGGATAATGTATTCTTATCACTATATCTTTTCCAAGTTTTGAATAACCATGCAGGATTACAATAATTCAGTTGATGTTCAAGAGGTTGGCCACCTCTCCTTTACATTTGAGGTACTATCTTATTTCCCTTGGCCTAGCCCACGATTGGATATGACCCCCGATAGTCATATCCCCTACGGTTTAAAGGTTTTCACCTTTCTGACGATCGCCAGTTGCGCACGCTATCCGACGTATAGTTCGGGGCAGCGGGACCAGTACATGCTTAGTGGCTGACAATTTCGTTGTCTCCGGCTATATGGAGGATCCTACGAATTATGGTAGACGTACCATACCTCCGGTGTATAACGTTTTCACGTTATCTCACGTTTGAGCTAAATCCCGGTTTTGGCGAGTCCCCAGTTTACATCCGAATCTTTGGGCCAGCCCCCATTTTGGGCTTGTCCCTAGTTTATTGGGCTTGTCCCATGTTTATTTTATGGGCTTGTCCCCAGTTGCACGGACTTGTCCCCAGATTACACGGGCTTGTCCTCAATTGCACGGGCTTGTCCCCAGTTGCACAGGCTTGTCCCCAAATTACACGGGCTTGTCCCCAGTTGCACGGGCTTGTCCCCAGTTTATTTATTGGGCTTGTCCCCAGTTTAATGGGTTCGATCCCAGTTGATAATATGAATTCTTTGCGGCGGATTTTCTAAGTTTTTTCTGAAGATCAAGAAACTAAGGATCCCGGATCCTAATGCTACTCTTGTAAGGATCATTAAGAGTTCGATACTCCTAGTAACTTAGGTCTATCTAGACCTTCTGGTATGTTCTCTATTAGTTAACTTATGTGTATTATTTGTTGCAATTATTTTGAGAATTTCAGTTTGAGAAGCTATTCTCTTAAAGTAATTTGATTACTAAAATCTTTTGCCATTTTAAGGATACTTTATCCTAAAACTTGCCTGCAAGGAAATTCTCTTTTATAAATGTTATCAACTATTAAGAATGTTTTATCCTAAGATTTACGATTTAAAGATATTCTATTCTAAACAATTTTTAATGATCTTTTATCCTAAAAAAAATCTTTTACTCAAAATTATTTGTCAAACTATTAACAACGCCAAACTTTTATTTAACAAGTTTTTGAAAATTAATGACAAGTAAATAGTCAAAAGATTTATATATTAATTAAAATAAGCCCCAAGGACTTATCCAAAATCCTTAACCCGGACTTCACCATATGAAAATATGGACCATCCATCCGGGTTAAGTGAAAGTTACTAATATTTTATAAAGTGCAGGGAAATTAAAAACAGTGGCAACAAAGGCTTCATCCCAACAAATAGAGGATCCCTCCACCTTTGTCACCCCCGCAGATTGTCTTAAGGATCATAGAACCTTTACCCTAAATACTATTGTTTATTACATAACATAGAAATTGTTCATAAAAACATCAACACCAAATAAGAAAATGGGCTTGGGCCTTGTCTTTAATATCCTGCATCGCCCACTTAAGCTGCATCTTCAACTGCAGCATCACCTTCCCCCTTTCAACCGCCTCCTTAACGCCACTGGTCCCAGCCTCGGTGTTCTCAACCATCTCCTCATCATCCTCGCCACCAAGGTCGTCAAGAGCAGCCTTCCATTTCTCTACATCCCAGGCTGACTTCTCAAAAGCAGGATCACCGGCCTCCTTCGCCATCTTGATCCGCGCCTGGAATACCGACCTGGCAGCCCACACCTTGGCTTCGTCAGTTGCCTGCTCCACTGCCTCTTGACGATGGGCATCGGCTGAGGATATCTGATCCTCCAATTGTTTCTTGAGTTGGATCATAGCTTTATCCTTAGCAACCGCAGCTTTCCCTAACCCGGACATTTTCTCGCTCATCTGGAGGATAATCTTTTCATAATGGTCCCTCATTGCAATCACAGCCTACCAATAAATTTCATGTCAAAACTAGGACAATACTGGATCCTAAAGGGGAAAATACGGTATACTTACAGAGCAGACAATGTCACAGTGAGTCTCGGGATCGGAGGATCTTTTCCTCTTGGAAGCTGCGGATTTGGCCCTGGTAGTGGCGGTCTTAGGCTCGGAGCTTGTGCTAGCCTTTGAAGCCTCCTTCTTGACAGCAGGAGAAGTAATCATACGGTCAATGTTGTCAAGGGAGAACTTGAGAGCAGATTTTCCAGATTTCTTGGTGCCTGTAGAAGAGAAATCAACAGATAAGTATTCTATTTTATTTTATTTACTTTAAAATGATTAACTTACTTGACATGTTTGAACTTGAGGAGATGTCACAAAAACCTTCTACAAACCGAGCTTGAAAGATCCTAACTTCGGTATCCAGTGCTAGGAACTGTTTTGCCTTTTCTTCTGTTCCAGGTAGCTTACTCAATGAAGCGAAGTTCTCAACTGCAGACAACAGAAAAGAATAAGTCTTAAAACTGAAGAATAGAGGATCCTGCTATTCCTAAAGGATCCAGGATCCTAGCCTTCGTGACCCACGTTGAAGGAAGATCAGTCCCCCCTGGTATCGTCGCGTTTAACGAAGAAAAATTGATTCCTCCACAAGGAATCATTTATTGTGGCTTTGGAGATCGGATGGGGGTGTCGGGGCTTGGATTTGAAGATAAAACGGGCAGAACCGAAGGTAGTAAGGGTATACAGATATGACAACTCCGGAAGGCCAAAATTGATTTTTTTCTCTTTGATGATTCTTTCGATAGTGCTAAGAACCCTCCAGATCATCGGCATGGCTTGTATGTAAGATATGCCGGTAGAATCAAAAAAAATTTGGGTAAAAGGCGGAAAGGGGTATTTATAGCCGATAGAAAGCAGACCCAAACCTTGGAGTAAATATCGCATCTAATGCTAGATTCGTAGGGTCGGAACAGGGTTTCTGGAGGAAATAACGTATGAAAACTGTCGACCTCGAGATCCGTGAGCTTACAAATTTCGGAAGATGGGTTGGAAAGCAGACCTTGCGGTTCCATTTAGATTAGTTCGGAACCGCCGGATGAATGTTCAGAAGGTTTAGAAGGGCCGGAGAAGAAGAAGAAGCGGCGGACATGATTAAAGAAAATAAGATACAGAGGTTAGAAGAATACCTGATGCGTCAGATGAAGGTGTATATAATCCAAGATATAGGGCGGCATATATAGACGGTTATAATTAACCTTGGGGCTAAATGGTAAATTTTCTGGCAAAACCGTCCCATCATTCAGTTTTTGCAGGATTTTGAATTTCAAAATGACAGCTATGCTCCGCTGTCACCCGCCATTTTGGGGGCAATTGTTAGGCCACGATTTTTATACTGAGGATCCTTTATCCTTGACTGT
>NW_027506402.1:0-50000 GCF_021521415.1 Bidens hawaiensis | reverse complement strand
CTAATAATACTTAGAGAAACTCTGGGTCGAGCAGTGATTGCATAACGTATCACTGAACGTCTTAAGAACGCTAACATGTCTCCAAATACGTCAACGTCAGCAATATCTTGATCAATATATGCACAGATGTTGTGTTTCATGTCATATGGTAATAGAATAACATTCTCCTGCTGTTCTTGAGGTGGTTGTTCTTGTGGTGGTTGTTCTTGTTGCCCTTGATCGGCAACTGGTGGATCTTCATTTACTTGATCAGCCATTTTAACTGTATAAATATTTAAACTATTATAAGGAATGTGAAGATGTTATATACGTTTAGGACATATAAATATCTATTTATTTATAAATGATGTATTTAATTTCAAATGATATGTGTAATTAATTTATTTACGCGTTTAAACGGTTGATATACTGTATTTTATTTAAATATTAATTTTAAATTTAATTAAATAATTAAAAATGAATGTCATTCGTGTAGATATTACACTGATTCGTTACCATCCAGTAACGAATCAAGCGATTCGCTATCAGGTAAATAAGTTAACGAAAGAGACACAACGAATCAACTATATAAGTTTAACGAACTGAAGTCTAGTTCTTTACAAATTTGACGAATCCATATTTGATTCGTTAAGAAACCGATTCGCTGAGCTAGTTCGTGTATTTCTTTAATGAATTGGACACGAAGCAGTTCCAATTCGCTAAAGATAACGAATGGTCAATAATTTAGACTTGATCTTTGACTCGCATAGTCAAAGTCAAAATTAATAAGAACACCGAAGGTTAACAACACAAACCCAGATACAATTAGCTCATGCTTATCATCGAACAATCAAACTAGCAGGTCTATGTGACTCGGAATCGCAATACGAAGCTCACGGTGTTAAGCTTGAGGCTTAACACCGTAACATAAACAAGAACAATCAGTACCTTAAACAAAGTCTAAACCGTCAAACATAATATTATTCAATCAACCTAGCAAACTATAATAGACCAATGATTAAAGTCTACCCAAGGTCTCGGAATCACATTCCGGTGACATTGAATCATAAATAAGCAATCTTAACATAGTAAATCATAAATAAATCAGGTTTTAAGAACTCGGATAACCCTTAAACCACAAAAGACCATAATTAGTCTATCAAAACATAGTCATTTTTGACCAAAATCACATCGTTGTGATCATCTATACCTTAGACACACAATGAGATCCTTGAAATGTCGAAATTTGAAGGTTGAATTTCAAAGAAAATTTGAAAAGGTGTCTTTAGAGTGAAGTAAGAAGATGAACAGTGAAGAACTGTTCGTCTTTTTCTATCTTATATAGCCCAGCACGCTACCCTAGGTACCCACTGTACGAATCAAGTGATTCGTTTGAATTTTGAACAACGAATTAGGCAATTCGTTATTACAATTCGTTACCTTAGAGTAACGAACAAGACATGACTCGTGTCTTGATTCGTTAAATATGTATAACGAAGTAGAGATGATTCGTTACAGAGTGCGGAAGCGAATTAGGTGAGCGAACTAGAATCCAGTTCGCTAAAGAATCACCTAATTCGTTATCCATAATTAACGAATTAGTTCTTAACGAAGTAAACACTTTATTTAATTTTTACTTAAATAATTAAATAATGAATTAATTAAATAATTAAAAGTTTCAACTTAAAAGAATTTCCGAGAACCTTTTTATCCCGATAAATTAATACCTTTAAAAAAATAAAAATGTTTCACTTTTACGAAACATAAATTAAAATCATTAAATAATATGTCAAGAAAGAAAGATAAAATATTTTTGGTATTTTGTGGAAAAAATAAAGAATGTATTTACAAAGAAATATCTGAACATTAAAAAAAATAGACAATCTTATTGTGTTTTTCAATGATTTATAAAAAGCAGTACATATTTTTGTATTTTTATTGAGTTTGAGCAGAGAATCATATTGACCAAAAATGCCCTTCCATCACAATTTTATATTTCAGCGATATTACAACTGGCGTTAAGTCGGTCATTGATATTGTTGTCCACTTAAATCTTATAACAAACATTCGAGCATTTTTGTGATATGATTTATGGTTCAATTAGCGCACAGAATATCAGAAACTATCAGCCCCTAATCTCGATTCAAGCTGAATTTGATTTTTGCCAAATCACCCCAACTTGACTTAAACCATTATAATGTTGATCAAAATTTGATACCAATTGAGAAACTCTGAGCAATGCATCAAGTTTCCTTTACTGTGAGTGAGTATGCACGAGTCCATCTGTCGGCTTACATACATTGTATCCTCTAGGGTCCGTTTCTTATTGGTATTGAGATGCACGCAAGGGAGGAACAATTGTATGACTAACAGCGGATTTTGATCAAGTCAGTAATTTAGATTGTACAAAGTACAGCAGTGATCAAGTTTAATGACTTTTGGCTAGCTCTGGAAAGCAAGTGAAATATTCATGCTTATGAATACCCAGATGATTAAGTCGCATAAAGACTCACAGTGTCCAGAATCCTAACGCTTGTTATTTGCTTTATTAGATTTTTGGGTGATCAACAATTATAAGGCTTGAGTATGATCGGTTATTACATTTCTGCCATCTTCACCGAAACTTTTGCTAGAGACTAAGACCTCTTTCAATTTGGCTTTTCTTTAAGTTTATATCACTTACTTTACTCTAACTGCTTGTTTAAGACCTATCAATACACCGATGATTAAGCACACAGCCTTTTAAGCTTATTTCTTTTTTGGATTTGGGGTCAAATAATCAATGTACTATCATTTTCTCTTTTTGCTTCAAAAAACTCAAAATTTTGAGGAGCATAAAGTAAATTTTTTTTTATTTAAGTTTATAAATTAATGGCTATCCTATTCATCTACTAGTAGAGAACAGGACCAAAACATGCAAGCATGCTTCACAAACTTAAATAACTGACTAAATTCTCAGCTAATAATAAATAGAAAGCTTAATGAACACCCCAAGTACTGTCCATTTGTCAGATAAATGGCTAACCCGAAGATTTCCAAGAAATTATCAGGACCAAACATACACAAGTATATGTTCTTCAAAATAGAAGCAAATGACGTAATTTTCAGCGAACATAAGCAAAAATCTTTTTGATTTTTCTCTTTACAAACTAAAAACACAATCTTTTTGTCTTTTCGGATTTTTCTTTACAAAACAAGAAAATTCACATTTTTTTTGTCTTTTTCAAAAGTTTTCTGTACAAGCAAAAATCACAATCTTTTTGGTATTTTCTAATTTTTAAAATATTTTTAGATTTTTAAAAATAAAACAAGAAAGAAGACAATATTTTTGAATTTTCAAATTTTTCTAATGTTTTTGGGTTTTATCTATACAAACTCAAAGCACAATATTTTTTGTATTTTCTAAGATTCACCCGCTAAAACCTAAAAACAGAATGAAATTTAAACTAGAACAATAATAAAAGTAAAGATAATTATCCTAATTTTAGGATCTCAGCAAGGGTCTTTAATCCATTTAAACTAAGCAAAAAATTTAAAACGTGTTTTATCAAACGCTTTGGTAAATAGATCGGCCTTTTGAAAAATAGTGTGCACTTTCTAAAGATCAATTAATTTCTTTTCATAACAATCCTATATAAAATGATATCGAATTTTGACATGTTTCGTTTTAGAATGTTGTACAGGATTCTTGGTGATACTAATAGCAGCAGAATTATCAATCAAGATGGGAGTAGTAAGAAACTTCAAACCGTATTCGCAAAGATGTTGTTGTATCCACAAAACCTGGGAACAGCAACTCGAGGCTGCAACATACTCAGCTTCGGCGGTTGAAGTGGAGACCGTTATCTGCTTCTTACACTGCCAGGAAACAAGCCGGCTTCCTAAGAATTGACATCCCGCTGTAGTAGACTTGAAATTGATCTTGCATCCTTCATAATCTGAGTCTGAGTAAGCGGTAAGATCGAAAGTATCATCTTTGGGGTACCATAACCCGATGTCAGGATTTCCCTATAGATATTGCAGAATACGCTTGACCGCTGCCAGGTGAGTCACTCGGGGACTAGCTTCGTACCTAGCACATAAACAAACAGCAAACATTATGTCGGGTCGAGAAGCAGTTAAAGACATTAAAGAACCAATCATGGCACGATAGAGGGTCGGATCAATTTTATCCTCCAATTCGTTCGGTGATAAATTGTGACCCACGGGAAGAGGAGTAGAAGGGATTTTTCCGGCAGTATTCTTGAATCGGCCCAAGACATCGTTCACATATTTTGTCTGATGAATGAAGATTCCCTTCGCAGACTGATGAACCTGCAACCCTAAAAAAGAAATTCATCTCTCCCATCGAACTCATCTCGAACTTGGTTTGCATAGACTTCTCGAACTCCTTACACAACGTGTCGTTTGTAGACCCAAAAATTATGTCATCAACATAAATCTGAACGAGCAGAAGATCATCACCAATATTTTTATAAAATAAAGTGCAGTCAACAGTTCCACATTTGAAACCGTTATCCGTCAAATGGTCGGCGAGCGTGCCATACCAAGCTCTCGGGGCTTGATGTAGACCATATAATGCCTTGTTTAATCGGTAAACACGGTTAGGATAATCAGGATATTCAAAACCTGGAGGCTGTAAAACAAACACTTCCTCATGAAGTTCACCATTGAGAAAAGCACTCTTAACATCCATTTGATACACCTTGATATTCTTGTAAGCCGCATATGCCAGGAAGATTCGAATCGACTCTAATCTTGCAACTGGAGCATACACCTCAGTGTAATCAATACCCTCTTGCTGATGAAAACCTTGCACCACTAAACGTGCCTTGTTTCTCACAATTAACCCACGATCATCTTTCTTACACTTATATACCCACTTAGTCGGAATTGCCTTCTTGACTCTAGAAGGTTTGTTAATAAGATCCAAAACACCTAAACTTGCAAATTGCTGTAATTCTTCTTGCATAGCTTCTACCCAAGATGGATCTTGCAGAGCCACACGAGGAGTTGTAGGCTCAACTTGGGATAAAAAAATAAGAGAATTTAGCTGTATTTACAAAACCAGTGGAATGTAAATCGACATAAGCACATAAAACATTATTTTCACCCGAGGAAGCAGCTTGACGACGAGTTTGAACTCCCACATAAAGGTCTCCAATAATGTTTTCCTGTGGATGGTAATTATGAATCCTGAGAGTAGGATTTTCAGAAATAGCAACATTTTCAAATAAATTAGTGTAATGTTCACCCAATTCAGGAGATGAAACATCACTGTCAAGTTCAATAACTTGATCCACAATTGCATTATCATCAGATGAAGTAGAAGTATTATCATGATGAACAGGAGACTCATTGTCAGATTCTTCAGTTGGAGCAACCAATGGAGCTTCAACATCATTTGAACTTGAAAATCTTGGCATTTCTAAATTTTCTTCAAAATAAGCACGACTAAATCTTAATCTGGATGATCGGTTGATGGAGTAAATGAATTGAACAAGCCATCGTAGTCAAACATCCAGTCGGGACCTTTCCCTTGTGAAGGAGTAGTGTACTTTTGACAGTCCACATGGTACCATTCTTCAACACAACCGGACGTAAAGTTAAACACTCTTTCTTAGGAGACGCATACCCCAAGAAATAACCCTCCATGGATTTTTCATCAAACTTTCCAACATCATTTTTCAACATAGTACACGGACACCCAAATGGTTCCAAGTACTTTAATTTAGGTTTACGATTATTCAATAAATCATAACTGGTCTTCTTGAGTCGTTTAACAGTTAGAACTCGATTGAGGGTATAACAAGCCGTATTCACAGCCTCATTCCAAAACTGGACAGGAAGCTTAGAATCAACAAGCATAGTTCTTGCAGCTTCAATCAAAGTTCTATTCTTTCGTTCAGCAACGCCATTTTGTTGAGGTACATAAGGTGCACTATATTCACGGTGAATTCCTTTTTAGAGACAAAAGAAATCCAATATAGTGTTTTTGAATTCAGTTTCATTATCACTGCGAATTCTCCTCACCTTTTGTTTGTAAAGTGATTCGATTTTAGTGATAAGGTTTTGTACCAAAACAGGCGTTTGATCTTTCGAACTCATAAATAAGACCCATGAGTATCTCGAATAATCATCAGTCACAACTAGGCAATACCAGTCTCCAGAAATACTCGCACGATTCACTGGACCGAACAAATCCATATGAAGTCGTTCAAGTAGAGTATCAATGGAATTTAGTAACTTAGAGGGGGTGCGATTTCTTCTTCTGTTTGCCCTTTTTGCAAGCAACACAGTGATCAGATAACTTAAAATTCTTTAACGACACCCCCTCTACCAAATCGATTTCCATTAAATAATTCATCTTTCGAACATGTATGTGACCCATTCTTCGATGCCAAAGTACGGAGTCTTTCTCATTTGCTTTTGAGACAAAACACGTTTCGATCGATGTAGATACTTTAGAATTCATATTCAAGACATAAATATCATTTGATCGTGGTGATCGCATGACAACCATGTCCTCAGGAATCACATAACCCGGTTTCAGAATCAGACACTCTTTATCTGTAAATACTGTAGTGTATTGCTTATCACAGATTTGCGACACACTCAATAAATTATGGTCCACTTTATCACAATAATTAACTTTCTCAAAAGTAATCTTCCCATTTGACACATCACCTTCTTGTGTAATCATACTCCCAGAATTTCCAGCAAATGCCACATAACCCCCTTGAATATTTCTCACGTTTGATAAGAGATTGAGATTTCCAGTAATATGACGAGAACATCCACTGTCCATGATCCAGTTGTCACCAGAAATGGTCTTGGATGAACCCTACACATAAAAGAAAATGATTAGTTCAAAAAGGCAGCCCAGGCCTTAGTCTTGGGCACCTTTTGTTTTTCTTGAGAAAAGTTAACCTTAGTTGCATTCAATTGTTGTTCAGCAACTTGAGAATAAGTTACAGGTTTTTTTAGACTTTCGTCTTAGATACGCAGCTTGAACCACATTTAAATTAACATTTTTGCATAGTGGTTCAGTAGGAATAAACTTAGGTTTAACGAAACGATGAGTTTCATTCACATGAACAACTTTTCGAGGATGTATGTTCGAAAACATAATATGAGTATCATCAGCACACGACACAGGTCGTTTCAAAATCTCCTTTACCAAAAGAACCGGTTTGGAATGATCCTTGATATAAGGATGAAGATTCTGATAGTTCTTCTGGCCACAATTTCTTACTACATGACCCTGTTGACCGCAAAGAAAACAACTTCGCATGTCAACATGATGATGTTGAAAATTTGTTGGAACATGTGACACAGATGATGATTGATGACTCACATTCTAGTCATGCTCTTAGCAAAATCATCAGATAATTCAGATTTCTTTTTCAAGTAAAAATCTAAATTAGAATAGTTCGAAAAACTTTTCAATGTGTCTGTCCCAGTTGACTTCACAAAGTTAATTTTCTTAGCATGTTTCTAAACTTGTTTTGCTTTAGTCAATGTGTCAGATGAAGCTGATATTTTCGCATGAGAATATTGACGTTAAAGTTCACGAACCTTGGAGTTTCATTGTAAAACACACTCTCAATGAGTTCAGGTTTGATGATACTTATTGGAATGTCTTTTTCAGTAAACATTGTATCTATTCCCTTTAACTTAAATACACGAGCAGATGATGGCTTAAGTGCATTAGGATTTATAAAACGTAACAAATCCTCATCAGAAATTTGGGTTTTTCTGGTTTTTTAGCCTTCACTGGTTTGACAAAAACATCTTGTTTCATCTTAGTTGTGTGCGAACCATACACAGGCTCCTCAAATTCATGAGGTTCACACAATATGTGATTAGAACTTGGAATGTTCTTGTTCTTGTGTATAAATTCCGGTTCAAACACATCCTCAATTATAACTTTGTCAACATTTTCAATAAAAACTTTGTTGCTTTGAACATGAGGTTTATGAGAAATAGATTGGGTTTTAACAGTTTCAGACTTACTTGGGTTAGAATTTTCTGAAATCACAGGCTCTTTAAGAATAACATCTTTCTCAGTTGGAGCAAAAGGATTAATTTTATAATCATTGTGAAATGGTGGTGGAATTTCAACAAAACCTATACCCTTCTTTGAATCTTTTTGTTTTCCAGAAACTTCTATAATTTCATTCAACAGAAAAGATGAATTTCGAAATTTCCCCAGTTTGTTCTTTAACTCAAGAACCTCATTCTCAAGTTCAGTTATCTTTGAACGATGTTTCAAAATTTCTTGAAACTTTTGGTCATTAATTGTCATTTTCACAGATAACTCAGCTTTGAGATCATGATTACTTATAGTTAAAGCCTCAATTTTCTCTCTTGAGTTCATTTGAGAAGTCAAGGATTGTCTATAAGTATCTTTTAAGGACACAATCTCTTTTAGCAGATTATCATTTTGAAGTTTTAATGAATCAATTTTAGATTTATTATAATCACAATCAACACATGATACCTTAGAAGCAGAATTACTAACCTCATTTTGCTTGGCCATACAAGCAGACGTGGAAGAATCACTGATTTGCGCCATACAAGCAAAATTGATTGGAAGATTTGTACTTGAATCATCAGACTCAGATCCAGAATCATTATCAGAAGATAGCTCACTTCCACTATCCTCTTGAACAGTTTCAGTAAGTCCAAACATTGCCAGATTTGCTTGAGTATCATTACACAGTAATCGTTGTGACCAATCATCTCCATTAGCTAACATTGCTTGTGACCCTGAACTTGATGGTTTCTTCTCAGCATCATTACCTCGTGGTGTTGAAGAATTTGAAGAATTTGAGTTTTGACCACGAGGACCAGTATACTCCTTTTTCGGTTTGTCACATTCTTTTGCAAAATGACCGGATTCTTGACAATTGTAACATTTTACTTTCAACTTATCAAAACCCAACTTCTTGTTTAGAGCAGGAAGATCTTTTCCGGTTCTTTGCATGAATCTTTTCACTTTTCGAAAAATCATTGTCATGTTCCACTTTATATCCATGATTTCTAAATCATCTGGATCAATTTGATCATAGTCTTCATCAGTTAAATCACTAGTGGCAATTTTGCTACTAACCAGATTTTCATAAGACGTCATGAAAGCGGACAAAAAGGCAAAGTTTTGTTCAGCTTCTTTCATGTTGACATTTGAAGGTGCTGAGTAGTGATTTGTATTGGGTGAATTTTCGGATACTCCAGTTGATCCAGAAATACCAGAAGATCCAGTACTTCCAGCTGTATAAAAACAAGCTCTTGGATCACTATACAATGTAGTTGCATTCTCACTTGCAGCTTGAGTAAGGAAAGCAGTCAGTGGAGAGATGGTTGAACTAAGAGGCATACTACCACCATAGAAAGAAGGATCTTGACTTTCCTTTGAAGATTTCTGACACTTAAGATCATATTCTCTGGCTTCAATCTTTTGTAAGAATTCAATTGCAGTCAAATCTTCATTCAAGAAATAATTGTTTTCCTTGAGAACCATTAAGAATGTGGAATAAGAACTTGGAAGTACACTCTTAATAGTGTCAATTTTATCCCTCTCAGAGACATCTAATTTCATCTTGTCCATATCAGCAATCAAGTGATTGAATCTCGTTGTCATTTCTTCAACCGTCTCACCTTTCAATAAATTAAAGTTTCTGAATTGAAACTTAAGCATCACCTTTTTGCTTTCAGCCGTGTTACCCATACTTCTCATTCGAATATGTTGAAACAAAGAAGCACATATTTTTATACTACCCACTTGGTGAAAAATATTCTCAGGCAAAGCCATAGTTAGAGTAGAATAAGCTTTTGTTTCTATCTCTAATGCTTTCTTTTCTTCAACAGAATACTGTGAGATAGCTTTTGGTGTAAAACCAATAGACTCATCTCCAATCATAGGAACAGTATAGACTTCATCTAAGCAGTATGAACAATCAGGATGAACTGATCCTAAATGAGCACGAAACCTAGGTTCCCATTTGGCAAAATCACTGAACTTCACCAATCTTGGACATTTCGAATGTGAACCTATCTCGGTATCAAGTTGCAACATTTGTTGCATCAACATGTTTTGAGACGCTAATGCATACATACCGGCCATTTTTGACAAGTTTCAAAAATACAAGGGTGTAACGAATGGATTAACGAATCAATAAGCGAATAAGATTAACGAATGGATGGTAAATGTAACGAACTGTAGACAGTTGTTGCGAACTGTGAACAATATCTAACTAATCAAATTTTAACGAAGTTAAGATTGATCAGACAACGAATCACAATTGAGTTTAACGAATCAGCCAACAAATCAAAAGGTTAACGAATCAGAAAGTCAAACTAACAAATTGACTAACAAACTGGCCAACGAATTAGCAATCAAACTGATAAGAAAAACTTAACGAATTAGAGATTCTTCAGTAGCGAATCACTAAGAAATACTTAGCGAAATGGATAACGAATCAGCTACAGTTGATTAGCGAATCAACTATAACGAATCAGGTTGTTACAACCGTTTGTAACAAACTCTGACACCTTATGCCACGTGGCAAAGGTTGTTATGACACAAATCCCAAAGTGGACGCGTGTCACACGAATCAGTTAACCTCAAATAACGAATTAGATCACACGAATCAACTATTATAGCGAACTGGCTATGGAATCACTTGAAAGGAATAACGAATTGATGAACTTAATGAACGAATCAAAGGAAACAAGATAGCGAATCACCATAAAGATGATAACGAATCATATTCATATTTGAATCTTCAAGTCTTCAACACAAGATTTCTAGAAATCTGGAAATGATGAACATCAACTCAGAAACCCAGAAACTCAGAATTTGTAATACACTCTCGATACTAAACCAAATCACATAAATGACCAACCAAAATCCTCGTAACACAATCGCGAAATCAATACGCTAATCCTTGATACCAAATATCTACGATTACCAATCCAATTTTACCAAAACACGAACCCTGTTTCCGCCTTAAACCAAAACCAACACCAAATCCATTCAAAACCAAACCAAACCCCAATTCCAATTCACAAAACCATTCCAATACTCTAACCAACTCGGATTCAATCTAATTCGTCCATAATTCAATCAATTCAACTTAAAATTGATTCAAATTCACTAAAACAGAATATTAACAATATCAAAAACTAATTAAACACAAAATCAAGTGTAATTGAGCTCTAACGGCTCTGATACCACTTGTTGGAACCCGAATAGTTATCAATCTAATAACAATTAACAGATCTCGGATCTGTGTTAACCGATTAATACATTAACTAAAGATCTAGCTCCTAATTAACTTTGATTTAGTGTTATATATGTGTATATATTATCAGTATGTATTAGTGATGTTATAATGTTAGGATGAAGATTGAGAGAGGATTTGGACAGGGTTTCGTTAATTCACTCTCCAAACTTAAATTAAACGTGAACAGTGTTCACTATATATAGAAGATAGGTCTGGTTCGCTAACATCCCCTAGCGAACTAGACGCTACTTCGTTACATACATAAATAAAACAAAATAGCTTAACGAATCATCCTCTGATTCGTTAACATCCCCTAACGAATTAGAGGGAATAACCTTAAGTCTTAGTTCGCTAACATCCCCTAGCGAACTAGACAATACATATAACGAACTAGACTTTAACTTAATTGTTTATTACATTAAATATAAAACAAATACGTTAACGATAATTACAAAGACTCAAGACGCAAAACCGTGCACTAACATAATCTCATCGGCGGTGAGTTCCCTAGGGTTTTTTTACAAATGTTCGAAGCTAATTGAACTCGATATCTCGTTGAATATATTCGTCGTAACCTTGCCGAACGTTACCAACAAGCTAATTCACCTCAAAATGGTAGAATTTGGAGGTAGTAACTTCACCGGACACATAACCTCGGTGATTATCTTTATTGTTGTACCAAAACTTATTTAACGGAAGCATACCTCCAGAGATCAGAAATTTAACAAATCTTGAAACCTTAGGGCTAGCTTATAACAGGTTTTTAAACCTGGGTATACGCCAAAGTTTGGTGAGCTTAATAAGTTAAAGACGTTATGGATGTCGGCGAGCTTCCGAGTAAGGTTAATTGGAATCTATCTAGTTTGGAAATTAGTGATAACAAGTTTTCCGGCAAGATTCTACTAGATATTGCTACTTGGGGGAAGCTTAATGTGTTCAAAGCTAGTCACGATATGTTTTTTGGCAAAATCCCACCGGAGTTTACTACTTTGTCAGAGTTAACTATACTTTACTTCGACAAGACTCACTTTCTGGTGAACTTCTGGCGGAGTTTAAGCCGTGAAACTCGTTAACCAATTTAAATCTTGCACGAAACAGTCTCTCAGGTCTGATTCCATCGTTGATCAGTTCATTGCAAGATCTGGTAGAACTCGATTTGAAAACTACAATGGACATGTCAGCAAGGAGATAACGAAGTTACTACTCAGTTAGTCGCGGACTGATGGAAGAAAGAAAGGTGAAAGTTGGGCCATTACCAGCCAAAATGAAAGTTGGGCCCGAAAATGACCAAAAGGGATAGTTGGGACCAATAGAAACCAATATTCCTTTAAATAAATACCCCTATTTCCTATTTAAATTGTCATCTCTATCAATTTTTATACACAAAATATATTTCTTTCTACAAAATACATTTCCTTACTAGTTTCAATGGATCCTAACAATTCGAGAGGTAGGTGAGGTGCCGATAAAAGGGATCGGTAGAGGTACCGGCAAAGGAACCAGTAGAGTCGCCGGTGGAGGTGTTGGTTCTAGTTCGGTAGGTGTCGATTCGAGTTAACAATTACAAGGTTACCACCCCATGTTTTTTAGCCAACCGCCACAGTTTGTATGAGACCTCCTACTCTAGTTTCACATAGGCAATACCACTACTCTATAGAGGATGCAATGGTGTTCGATCCTTTTTCAATCAGAAACCTGGATTATAGGTCCCCTTGAGACGAAGACCAACCACTCCCATTGTATGTGTCACACCCCAACCTAAGGCGAAAATACCGGAGCGCAATTGTTCACAGCTCACAATGTACTATCATGCAATATTAAAGGTGACACTATCTATTTATTTAAATTAAATAATCCAAATAATTCAAATAACCAAAGTACATAATCTTTGAAATAAAAACAAAATAAATTTCAATTTTTATGTCTTGATAATTTCTTCTAACTTAATCATCATTAAGTTCTTCACCAACTTGCAATCAGTTCAGATGAAAACCTGCATATGCGTATAAAATAAAAGTAGATTTGTCAACACAATGTTGAGCAAGTAAAACATCAGCAATTTAAATATATTATAATATAAAAATGAAAAATTGTCCTTTGTGAGATAAACAATAAAGCCTTGAGCAATTAATGAGAGTCGGTAAAACCATTGCCTTGCGAAGTGGGCCTTGGCTACTACGACGGTCGTATGGTCATACTATCAATGTGATTATGATGGACCTCTCCGAATGCGAACAAATAAAACAACTAGACATATAGCAAATTAGGCAATTAATTGATATGCACATAATGTTACCAGTTTGCTTATGTGAATACTATGTAATATGTAAATAAGATATGATACGCATAGGTCTCCAAAATAATTAAAAATAAATTAAAAAGGGGAATGAGTTACTCACCTTATCAAATAAGCAAAAGGATAAAAATGAGAAAATAAGGCGTCACGCTTGACGAGAATTATCAACGGAAAATCCTAATTAAGAATGAATGCGGAAACAACACGAATTAAGGACGAATTCTATAAGGATTCGAGATTTGATGATGATGGGATGTGTGTTTTTTTATATAATAAATTATTTAAATTATTATTATTTATAAAGATTACTTTTATTTAAGATTTTGTATAATATAAGTTATATAATCTAAATATCTATATATAATTATTTTATAATTAACATCAAAAATCTTAATTTGATAATAATAATAAAACTAAAATTTGTTTTAATTATTTATTTTATATAAAAAACATATTAAAGTTTTAATTGTTAAAACCTTTTTTAATTTATAACATATTTGTATAAATAATACATATATATAGGAATATATATATATATATACACATATACATATATATATATATACACACATACAGGGTATGGATCTTGCGAGAAGTGATATTACAGCGAGAAGTGCGAGGAGTGAAGGTGTAAGTCCATTAATCCCTGATTTCACTCCTTTTCTTATGATGTTACCTACATGTATGTAGGTTAGTTGTATTTATTTCTTAGCTACACACATTCAAACCTACCTACACACATATATATGCGTACCTACACACATTCAAACCTACCTACACACATACAAACGTACCGAGCCACATTCAAACCTGCATACCTACACACATACAAACATACATACACATATACAAAAATACGTACCTACACACGTACATACGCACCTACACAATAAGAAAGGGGGTGAAATTAGGGATTATTAAAGTTACACCTTCGCTTCTCACACTTCTCGTTGTAAAAAAACTTCTGAAATGATCCAATACCTATACATATATTTATATATACATATACACACACACACACACACATATATATATATAGGGGAGGGTTAACCTAAAAATAAGTAGTTTCCTAGAAAGACTAAGAATAAATTATAGCCATTGGATCATATCAATCAATGGTTGAGATTTAAAATTACCAAAAACCATCATAGTTTCCTAGAATTACTCTTTAATCATTATAACCAACATAGTTTCCTAGAATTATTCTTTCACCATAAGTTTTAATGCCAAATGTCAAAATTCTATTGGTTCTTACCATTCTTAGGAAACCACTTCTTTTTATTTGAACCGTTTTCTATATATATATATATATATATATATATATATAACATATTGGATGGACAAAATGGTAATTTAACCCTTACTACATGCTCTCTCCATGAAGACGCCGTTATATTTATTGTTATGCTCACCGCCGACGATGATATAAAATTAATTCATTCACTTCAGTTCAATTTGTCGGCAACATTTAGTCCTCTCTTTCGGTTACCGATTCATATTAATAGTTAGAATCCAATTCTCACCTATTCAATTGGCTCCCTTTAATTTTCCAACGCTAACCAATAATTGCTTTCAGTTAGAGATTCAATATTTAATCCCTTCAACTTTCTACCTCAATTGTGTCCATTTATTTGTATCACCTAAACAGGTAGTTTGGTCATCCTAATGATTTTGTTGAGTTTATTCAAATTTGGGGGAGTTAGGGTTTAGATACAATTGATTCAATTTTGTTTAGATGCAACTTTCTTTTACCACTTTCAATATATAAGTTTTATAGTTGGTGAAAATTTCCAACTATGGATGCTCGACGGAAGGCTAAGGGGGTGTTTGGGATTCCTTATTTTGCCTCCTTATAACTTTTCATTAAGTTAATAAGTTACAAAAGTGTAACTTATGAAACTTTTCCTCTCACAATATAAGCAATCCCAAACACCTTATTACTTTTTAAAAAGTTTATAAGTTATAAGTTGATGAAAATAAGCAATCCCAAACACCCCCTAATTTCTATGGTGGAAGACACCAATCTATATAGGAAGGCATGCCTATGGTAACCAATATTTTTATAAATATTTTTTTACTATTACTCTGTAAAGAATGTTGCTAATAAGGATTTTTATATTTAAAGAATGTTTGTTTTGGTTATCCCTTGCAGTATCGGTTGCTGAGAAAAAATTCTGTTGTTTTTGCATCTGTTCAGTATGGGATTCCGATATGTGATGCTCATGTAATTTTTCATTTTATTATTATTTTATAGTCAATAAAAAACATATTGTTATTGATAAGGAATGTAACAATTTTGTTAGTTTTTGAAAGAAAAAAAAACCCAGACCTTGGATTTTAGTTTTTCATGAACTTTTTAAATGAATTTCCTTGTTCACATATCTATGACCGTTTTTGAAATGAATTTTAAAATGACCATGTTAAAATGAAATGGTAAACTTTTCATGCTTTTATACAACAATTTTTTATATAAACTTATGATACTATATTAACAGGTGCAAATCTATGTTTCAGAAGTATTTGACTTGTATTCTAATCTAGCAGTTTGGAAGAAGTGGGATGAAAAAAGTCATACCCCAACCACTGCGGAATATTTCTGAATATAATCATATGGCTTTATTAAAGCAAATCTCAGTAGATATTATACATGAATAAAGAACACTCTTGCTTGGATAATGAAACAACACAAACTTGAATATATATTCATAAGGTATTTGTTTAAATTGAGCATTTGAACATAATATTCATTTGTTTTTGTTTTTAGTTTTAATATAATCCTTGAAGTGATACTTACCCAACCACATATTTGTTGAATGTTCAGGATAAAAATATATATTTTTTAAAACACATGCTAGTTTGTTAACCATGGTTTAACCGTGTACAATTAATACAAAAAGACATTTTAACATTTGTCTAAATTGAATTCAAGGTTTTAAAAGTTATAATTTTTAAAGTCAAAAGTTGACTATCAGTATCCTAATAACATTAAATTTTGTATATACTCATCGTTAGGCCGGAATTTTCTATGTAATTGAAGTGAAGAGAAAAGGCTGATTACACCTTACAGGGTATGCTATCTCATGAATTGAATTTTATAAAAATAGAAATTATAGCACACATTTACTTATGTATTAGTGGTTGTACTAGACATTTACTTTATGGAATATATTATGCCTTACATTTTGGAGGTATCAATTTTAGAATTCTAGCACACGTTTACTTATGTATTAGGGCATGAATTAATGTGATATTTTTTAATTTTTTATTATTTGCAGATGGTGAAGGCCATGGCCCCTTTGCATTGGGTTGTTGATCATGGTCATACAAAACTTGCATAATTTCTTTGGAAATTTTTTTTCCCAACTATCGTCTTTTGGTCAATGTCGGTCTCAACTAACGAATTGGCTGCTGATGGTCCCAACTTTTAACGTATTTGTTCCTAACGATCCGCAACTAACAGAATTCTAAGTTCGTTAGTTTAGGTCGGCGGAAAAACGTTTTTGGCTAGAAACCACACAACTTTTTCCCGAAAACTCAACAATTTTGTCCCAAACATCATGGTAACTTTGTATCGTACCTTTAGAAACCTTTTTTTTGTAAAAGCCCCAATTATTGAGGTCGCAGTAACCCTAGAACCATCGTTGGAATCAGTTGATGGTGCTTAAGTGATGGTGGTTGGTTGGCGGTGAGTCAATTGGTGGTGGTGGCGGTGTTCAGGTGGTGTTTTCCAACAGAAAATTGACTTTCCCGGCCTAAAACGTTTTTCGGTGACCTGAAACTAACGGTGTTAGGATTCTGTTAGCCATGGACCGTTAGGAACAAATACATTAAAAGTTGGGACCATCAGTGACCAATTCATTAGTTGGGACCGACGATGACCAAAAGGCAATAGTTAGGACCAATAAAAACCAATTTTCCAATTGCTTTTGAGCCGGAATGCTGATGTGAACTTAAAGGTAATCTTGATATCAATCATTTACTTATTGGCGGCTAGATCAAATTTTGTGTTTTATTATCTAACTGGTCAAAAGGTATTAAAATTGAAGTTGAAAAAGGATATGAATTTGGTCTAGTCTTGTAATGAACTGAACGGACACGAAAACATGTTTGTGCTTGCTTGTTTAACTTTAAAACGAACGATTGATCGAAAGCGAACGAGATTTTCTTTTTAGTGTTCATACGCATTCGTTTTGAATATGAACATGTTTGTTTGTAAATGTTCGTTAAAAGTTAAACGCGTAGTTCAAAAATGTAAATGAAAGAACAAAACTAAGTATAGGTGAAGGAACATAACTGAGCTAAATAAGTTAAGAGTGATGTGAAGAATAATGTGTTGACTAAGCCTTATTGGTTCCTAAAAGTAGCCTAACTTTTAATGAGCCAAAAAAATTGAATATATTAGCGAGACATAAATGAACGTAAATGAACGATCATACATGTCAAAATGTGATTCAGGTTAACACGACCGCACGCCCATAATTAAACGTCAATTTTTTGACTTACCACTGGTATGAACTCACATATATGTTTATGAAGGATAATAGGGCCAGGCGAACATTGCATTATGTTTTTGTATGTCAGAGAATACATACCCGAGCTGCACATGAAGAAATACGCATCACCATATATAATAGACTATGACAGAAACTACCCTTTTTGTCATTTGTGATTCGTTTGCTTGATCATCAATGGTCTAAACGTGGCCTCAAAAGCTAGGTAATTAATTAATCGTTTGCTTATCTAACACATTTATCACCTTAGTTTGCAATAAATGTGATTGACATGATTGTATGTGTTTTAGTTAGTAGGCGATGCTTGTGGATCATAAAAGAATGGCTAAATATAATAACAATTTGGTGCTTGATGAGGGTGATAGTCTAGCATTAGGGACATAAAAAAAACATGCCAACTTTAGGGATAATGAATGTATGAATTAATCATTAGTTAACAAAAAAGTTTAGTCTCAGTTTTAGGCTCAAATTCATTATTTTGAGCCTATTTTTTCTACCAAAAAATTTAAGCGCGAATGATAAACCTGAAACCAAGCGGTTTTCAAAGTCTCAAAAACCGGGTTTTTGGTTCGGTTTGAGCCCAAACCCGACCTTTGCCTCCATAAATACTACTAAAAGTATTCAAGTTATTACAAGTAAATAACCCCAATAGTGAAACTTGGTTACTCTTTAGCAATTATTATTTTCAACGATAACGTGAAATAGCATGTAATTGTGAATAAAAAAAAGTCACGAACCCATAATCAAGTTTCTTAGTTCTGATTTGGTCACTCAGTTTATGCAAATTGAAACAATATTAAAACTCGAGTGGTTTTTTTGGTAGAAAAACTTTGTGTATGCTAAAACAATATTAAAACTTTATTGTTGACGATCTGTGTAGCGTATACTGAGATGAATGTTTTGGATTATGCAGGGAACGCCATTGCATATACATGTGAACTCATGGACATCCCCGAAGGGCTTATAGGAAGGACATAAAATGTTTCAACATTTATCGGTAACTTGGCTTTATAAAGGAAAATGGAAGTGAGTTGATTGCTATCAAACGGGATTGTTATTGCAGCTAGCTTACATTAGTGGCTTGTAATAGCAAAATAGGGTCTTATGATTGTAAATTAGGTTCAACACTACTTTTGGGTAACACAAATTGACAACACTCCATTTGACTATTTTTTGATGTTCTAGATGAGTTATGTATAGAATGGATAAATCTTGGTATGCAATAAAGCCTTATGCAATTAATGAGAGTCGGTAAAACCATTGCCTTGCGAAGTGGGCTTTGGCTACTACGACGGTCGTATTGTCATATTATTAATGTGATTATGATGGACCTCTCAGAATGCGATCAAATAAAACAACTAGACATATAGCAAATTAGGCGATTAATTGATATACACACAAGGTTACCGGTTTGCTAATGTGAATACCATGTAGTATGCAAATAAGATATGATACGCATACGCCAGCAAAATGATTAAAAATAAGTAAAAAGGGGAATGAGTTACTCACCTTATCAAATAAGCAAAAGGATAAAATGAGAAAATAAGGCGTCATGCTTGTCGAGAATTATCAACGGAAAATCCTAATTAAGAATGAATGCGGAAACAACATGAATTAAAGACGAATTCTATAAGGATTCTGGATTTGATGATGAATGGGTGTGTTTGTGAAAAGCAAATAAATTATTTAATTTATTATTATTTATAAAGATTACTGTTATTTAAGATTTTATTAATATAAGTAATATAATCTAAATATCTACATAAAAGTTATATTTATAGTTAACATCAAAAATCATAATTTGATAATAATAATAATAATAATAATAATAATAATAATAATAAAAACATTTGTTTTAAATAATTATTTTAAATCAAAAGCACATTAAAGTTTTATTTGTTAAAACCTTTATTAATTTATAACATATTTATTTACACACACGCACATACGCGCGCGCGCACACACACACTCACACACATATATATATATATATATGTATAGTTATAACAAAAAGTATGGAAAACGACAATCTAAACTAGTCAGTTACGTTAAAATATTAACTAATTAACCCTCTTATGCCAAGTTTGTTATATTATAATGTTTAAAGCATAAATAAAAATAAATTTCCAAAAAAACAAAAAACCCAGACAGGAGGAGTAGAAACTGCGCCCCCCATCCGTCCACATTGTCTTAACCAACATGCACCAGCCAACTAGGCTGGTGACTAAACCAGGTGATAGTTAGAAACAATTAATTATATACATAGAGATCAAATCCCAATTCATATAAGAACCCCAACAAATTCAATCTGCCAGAATGTTTGATGTTTGGCCAATTAACCACAGGGTTGATGTTACTGGTATAATGGCGAACTAGAAACATACAATAGTTACCTTAAACGATTACATATTGAAGTTTTAATTGATGGAAACATACACAACCTAAATACGAATCGGAAACGATAGTTGCAGGTTGTGATAATGCAATTAACTTTAGGGTTATGTTCGCGAGGTAACAAGGAAGGTGCAGACGAGTTTAATTATATTACGATTAACCCTAGATGGTATAATACCAATTTGATAAAGACAGTTTGTTAATAATGTAAAACCATATCAAATTGATCGAAATTTCCAAATTAGTTGTGTTGGTGTATGTTGTAATAGACGTATATACGATCTTGCAAGATCAATTCGGAGTATAACACAGAGATTAGGGTGGAAGAATCCGTATGGGTCACAGGTTTGGATATGGGTTACGAGTTGGGTTAATAATATATATAATATTTGATAAAATTTGCAAAATGGTCCCTTAGGTTCTTGTGTGGATACAATATAGGTTGAAACTAAGCTTTTGGGTTAGTGTTGAATATAATTCAAAGATATTATGGAAAAAAAATAAATATTATAAACAAAATGATAATACTCGATAAATGCGATATTTTATTGATTAATTTACACGATTATAGAAATGGGTTGGGTAACGGCTAAGAAAATAATAAAGAAAAATTCGGATTGTGACAGTATGACGAGAACGGGGATGAAGAAAAAGTCCCGGAAATGCAAGCATTTTATGAACCTCAATTTCAAAGATATAGGTGATGATGATGCGGCGGATAATAAAGAAATGGAAGTTCAAGAGTAACATCTACCAGCCAAAAAAATTTCAAGGTCGGATGGCGAGTGTATCATGGACATCTGATTAATAGGAGGCGTTGGCGAGAGCATGGGTACATATTTCCGATGACAAAAAGGTAGGAAACCAACAAAAATCCGATAGTGTTGGGGAAGAGTTCTTGAACATTTCAACCAATTCGTAGGCGGGAGTGAGCGAACCGTTCATCAAGTCAATTCAAAGTGGACTCCAATGCTTACCAAAGTTACATTTTTAACGAATTATGGCAACAAGTGGTACTTTTTTAACTATATAGGATCGTTTGAGAAAGTGCGAGTATAATAATCTTCAACGGATACAAAACACTATGAAGGAATTCAAGAAAAAAACATAAGGGTGGGTTTAAACATGTCGACGCATGGGAGGTTATGAGAATGCATCCTAAATGGCTTCAAGTCTCATTGGCTGGTGAATCGTCCAAAAGTCACACGGATAAAAGAATACGGTCATCGGAAGCTGACAACTACACCCCAATCTCCACCCCAGCGAAGAGTTCAATGCTCGTATACCAGACCTCAATGATAATCCCGCTCCTTCAAGATAAACCCGAAAAACAATGAAATAGTCCAAGACTTCAAGGAAACAAATTTTCATTGACACACTTGATTACTACACCTCAATGAGGCAAGAATATCACAAGGATACCATGGAAATGAAAAAGAAACAAGAACAATCTTAGGTTTTAAATGATAAGCAACGGGAGGCGGTATCAGAGCAACGGGAGGCAGTGGAGTGACAAGATTTAGGTAGCTACATGAAGGTTTGTCCGGCCTGTTGTTGGATTTAATTCTTGACCGCAAACGTCAAATTGTGAAAAAAAGTACAAGCTACCTTGTGAATGTTAGATTTAGTTTATTATGTTTATTTTTTTAGTTTGAATTATGTAATTTTTAATTTTAGTTTGAATTATGAATTATGTAATATTTAATGGAAGTTTTTATTTATTTTTTTTAAATTATACAAGAAAAACATAATTCTTTAGAGTAGTTTGGGTGTATCATTGCCAGCTTTTAGGATAGTCCAAGGTAGTTGATGATAAATGTGACACTCGTCAATTTCAGGTTAACTCCGTTAACTCAAACTCCGTCAATCAAACTTAAGACCACTGGATCTTTAACGCACATCTCATTACATTTAAACTAAGGTTTTAAATGACGCTTGACAACTACTACATGTATAGTTTTTCGGGAATTGCACCGAAACGCAAACGAGTTGACGCAAACAATTGGTGAATAAACGAAAAACGTCAAAACAATAATTATGTGGTAATTATGTGTTAGACTTATGTGTTATGTGATAACATTTTATAAAACGTTAACTCAATATGCAAACTAGTTAAAATAAGCTAGAAAAGTACAAAATAGAAGTTGAGGGACCTAGATGTAACATGTTATTATAAATAATAATATTAACCTAAACCCTAACACTCTCTCTCTCTCCCTCTACACCGATCGGCCCCCCTCCCCCTTGTTCTTGGCTGCCGTCAATCACACACACACATACACACAAGATCTTTCAAGTTTAATTGAAGATTAAGGTGCTAGGAAAGTATAAACAATTATCCTATGTATTTTACATGCTTAATTTTGAGTTTGAATGGGTTAATTATAAACCCTAGAATCCGAAAATCATATATATGGTGTTCATATGCTTTGTTTTGATTAGATGATGTTTAATTATGTATTGATTGTTGATTTGATAACTAGAATCGATGTTATTGCATGTTAATCGCTTGTTTCTTTGTTTTTGAGTTCAAGTAAAACCCTAACCATGTATGTGGTGTGTAATTGATGTGCATGGATAGTGATTATGGTGTCTAGAATGTCATATGAACGGATTGTGGTCTATAGATGGTTAACATGTTGAGTTGGATGCAAACAGTTTCTGGACAGATTGTGTTATTGATGTTCAATTGACTGTAACTAAATGTTAATGTGGAAATTGGTCGAGGGTATTAACACTACAAGGTGCTATGTTGAGTCTAGTTTTTAAGGAATATAAATTTGCAATTTTTGGACATGTAAAAGTTAACTTTTATGATTTTACAAAAACGTTGTGCAAATCTGAATTGTGAGACCTGCTGTTAGGTTGTTTTGTAAATATTATATCTCATGAACTACAAGACCAAATGGGTTGGTTCCACTTCTGAAAGTTAACTTGTTGAGTTAAGAACCTAACCCAATTGGTCTTGCATTTTTTGGATTTTTCATTTAACGGGAATTACAAATAAAATTCTGTAGCGCATGAATCTGACTGTTGTGATATTACTGTAATGTTTTGATCATTGTGAGAAGTTTATGTGGAATAAAAATACAATAAAATATGTTCTGGAAACCTAACACCTGTGTGCTCTTGTGATGATTTTTGATTAATTAATTGATGAGTTATGATCTGTGAATTAGAGTAATCTTTACTAGTAGTAATCTGTCTCGGTAAAGTTAGCTGCTGAACTTTGTGAAAATACATGAAAAGTGCTAGTTGCTAGTTAATTGTTATGTTTTGACCAAATTGCCCTTGCGGGTAAAAATTGCTTGATACGTACGCTATTAACACTTGACACATAAGTAGTTACTCACACGTGTAACGTATCACAAATATGCTTGTTAATTCACACACGATTCATAAACGAACACAAAACGTATTTTTGTGCTTAGGAATTATGTGCCGGGTCTAGAGACTCGATAATAGTTCCGATACTTAGAAAAATCTCATTTTTGTGTCTTAGAACGCGAGTGAGGATTTTTCTGTGAGCACATCTCTCGGACTTTGGTTTTTAGTAATCTTTGCAAACAATGAGTTTCACTTTCCCCTTTTAAACTTTTTAAACGCTTTTCATTTGGGGGAGATAACATACTCCGAAACGCTTTTAGATTTTGTTATGAAATTATATATCACTTGTAAAGGCTAAGTGGCAAACGAAACAATTGAAGTCCTACACATCGAACCGTTTAGTATTGGAAAATAGCGAGTCACTGTTGAGTAGTACTACTGGGTTTGACAAACCCCACCCAACGCTAAACTCGACTGGAGGTCGAGTGGGTGTAATTTTGGCTAACACATTACCATGGTCTGGATAACCTGGTGGCAAGGCACTTGATAAACAGTCAGCTTCGGTGTCGAACAATTAGTAATATTTGTTGTATAGGCTAGCTACCTATCGATATATAATTGATTTAACACTATCTGGTAACGCTAAACGCAAGACGCTAAACGCAAAACACTGAACGCAAAACGCTAAACGCTTTATTATATATAAACTTGTGAACTCACCAACCTCGTGTTGACACTTTTAGTATGTTATTCTCAGGTAGCCGAGGCGGGCGCGCGGTATAGGATCATGCATTGCTTGAAAACGCGTTTGTTTATGCAAACTATTTTAAACTGTTATCATTGGGTTTTAAGTGGTCCTGCGTGACGCAACATTTATTTTATGGTTTTTACGCTTCCGCATTAATTACTCGTAAACGTTTTGTGGTTTGAAAACTTTGTTTTATGGTTTGATTATAACTAATGAATCCGATCCTGTTAGTTCACACCCTCTGACGGTAAAACTCCGTTAGTGGATTTTGAGGGTGTGACAGATTGGTATCAGAGCCATTGGTTATAGCGAACTAGAAATTGCATGCATACTAGACTATAACCGCGACGACCCATTAGTTATAATGATACGCACTGCATATGTTTGTGTAGTCTTTGTTATCTTATCTCTTTACCTCTTTCACTCATACGCGTGCGTACACGGCTTACCTGTAGGGATGTCGATGCCACCATCATCATCATCCGATCAGATGACTCATGCTCATGGGAAGGAACCGCAGTTACCTACCTCGTCGCCACCCCGAGTAGTCCCGGAGCTAGAAGCCCCTGCACCGAAGAGGTATCACTTATCCGGAGGCATGTACGAAAACTAAGTTAGCTGGGATTGGTACCCTAACATGATCAGACGTATGGTCTATCGTGAACAAGTTTCCCCACTACCTCATCCGAACCATCCAGCTTACCCCAACACCCTACCACCTATAACCGAACCTGTAGAGCGTGTGCTCGCAGCCGTTGTTTCTTGTTTGGAGCGTGACGTTGGTTATATGCGATATACGAGAGCGAACGTATCCGAACTGTTAAAAGATGGAACCGAAACTAAGGAAGAAATTTTCCGCCTGACAGCGGCGATGAAGGAAATGCAAGAGGCTAGTGATCAACAGATGAAGATTATGAGAAAGATGCAAGCTGAGATGATAGACTTTCAAGAGCAACTCCAAGTGGCAAGGACCCGAACCGAGATAGCTTTAGAGCGTTGCGATGTTTTACAAATGCAAGTTGCTCAGAACGCAGCCGAACCTGAAGAGGAGCCTGAGGAGGATCCCGAAGAAGATCCCGAAGAGGAGCCTGAGGAGGATCCCGAGGAGGAACCCGAAGAGGAACCGGAGGAAGAACTGGCTGAGGAGGAGGCACACTCAGAGGTGTCCTCAGACGATGACATCTAAGGATGATAACACCTAGATGGAGGGGTTGTCTCCATCCAAACTATTATTTTCTATGTTTTAAGGATTGACTTTAAATACTTTGTAGCGAATACAATGGTTTTAATCATGAATTATTATTTGGATTAATATATGGTTGTGATGTGATGTTTGTTCCTTTTATTTCTTTCTTACCTATCTTTTTATTACATGTATGGTGTGTTGCATATGAAACCGAGAATTCATGTCTGACATTTTATGCTGTGATTCTAGGAAATGGCAGGAAGAAACGCTGGACACGGTCGCGGTAACATCAACTTGACTGCAGTAGAACTCCAAACCCTGCTGAACGACCACGAGGCGGCCGCTCTAGCCGCACATGTCCAGAATCAAGCTGGAGGTCCAACTGGAACGTGTACTTTCAAGAACTACCTGGATTGCAAGCCCAGTTCGTTTAAGGGCACTGAGGAGGCTATAGGCTTCCTGCGTTGGGCTGAGAAGGCCGAATCAGCGTTTGAGATGTGTAATTGTCCACCTGCCAGTAGGGTCAAATTTGTTGCTGGGACACTTGAAGATTCTGCTCTCACTTGGTGGAATTCAAATGTGCAGATTCTTGGATTGGAACTGGCTAACGCTATGAACTGGGAGGAGTTCAAGAATATGATGCGTGAAGAGTATTGTCCTCGAGAGGAGATTGCAAAGTTGGAATCCGAGTTTTGGTCATTGAAGATGGTGGGTTCCGAAATTGAAGCCTACACCACCCGTTCTCACGAGTTAGCTGTGATGTGTCCACGGATGGTAGACCCGCCGAGTAAGAGGATTGAGATGTATATTGATGGGTTAGCACCGCAAATTTAGGGCATGGTGACGTCTTCCAGACCTGCAACGATTCAACAAGCGATCCGGTTAGCTCACAAACTGACGGATGAAACAGTGACCCAAGGTGCGTTACCACCTAGAGGTTCAACCACTAAAGCCCGTGACAACCCGAGTACTGACAACAACAGCAACAACCCGAATAATGGAAAGAGAAAGTTCAACAACGTCAGGTCCTTATCCTCGAACCCCCCACAGCAACAACACTACCGTAAGCCCGAACTCACTCGGAGCTTCAATAATCAGGGTCCCAACAATAACAACAACAGTAGCGGGCAGGGTTCGAGCGGCTATGTTGGGAAACACCCGAAATGTAACAGGTGCAATTATCATCATGCTGGCCCATGTGACAGTGTCAAGTGTCTGAGATGCGGAAAAATGAGTCATCAGGCCAAGGAATGTAGAGGAGACCTAGCGGCAAAGGGTGCTCCTAAACCATCGATGGTAACTAAAGGATGTTTCGAGTGCGGTCAAGAGGGTCATTTCAGGAAGGATTGCCTCAAACTAAAGCAGAGCGAGAACAATGGAGGCAGCAGCGGTGGCGGAAGCAATGGTAAAGGAAGAGCTTTCGTCATTGGGTCGGGTCAAGCCCGCAATGTAACGATTTCGGCAAATTCAGGTATACCCTAGCCGGTATATACTATTTATGTGTTATTTGACAATGAATATATGAATTATAATGCGTTTATACGAGTATGTATGATTCACATTACGGATTATACGCGATTATACAGTTAATCGTATTGGAAATACGATTAACCGATTAACGGTTATTGAAGCCCGAACGAATCGGGGATACATTATAGACAAGATACATAATATTTAGTGTTGTTTACGAAGTGTTAAAGCTTCGGGATAAGTGAATTAAAGCACAGAAAAAGAAATTTCGATTAATGGTACGTCGGTACGTTAAACGAAACCTTTAATACCAAACCAAGCAAGAGACGATCGATCAAGCCGAAAAAGATGCACAATTATTAATAATATGATGTTTCAAGTTAATAAATGTCATGGTTTAAGTTTTTAAAGTTTTTAAATCGGTTTTATATAAATTTCATTTTTTAGCCGAAAAGCGACCGTTTTAGCCTCGTTTTAAGCCAAATTAGACATTTAACCGAAAAACACACCAAACCAGATCATCCAAAACATTATCCGGATTACGAGAATCCAAATGTGTGGATAGAATTAGAGATGTGGGTCCCACCCCACCCATCCATGTGTTCCGATCGGATGGGGGGTATTAACCCCTTATCCCTTTTATTTTTTTTCCTTCACAACACTTCAACAAATCTCCCTTTCCTCTCAAGTCCAAGAACAAAAAACCAAGTTTTGTAGCAAGAACAACGAGGTAAAGATCGAGTTATATTCGTTTTCATCTTCCTCTCTCGAGTTTAATTACAAGAAAATGAGGTTTCAAGTGAAAAAGGGTGAAAACCTGAGATGAAACCGATTCTTGCATGATCAAGTGATGTATACGGGTTATACAAGGGATCTTGATCCAAGAAAGGAGTTAAACGAACCAAAAACGAATTTTTACGGTTAAATCTTTGTTTTTAAGTCATAACCGAAACCATGAAAGAAATGGCTTGATTGTGGGGGTAACTTGCTTGGTGTGGTGTTATTGTGCTTGTAGGTGTTGTATCTAGTTGCTAGCAAAGGCTAGAAAGCGAGATCCTTGCGGTTTGAAGCTAGAAACTCAAGGTAGTTCGGTTTTTGTATGTTGTTGAGTTTTGGGATAGATTGTGATACGTTTGGAGTTAGGTCAAGAAATTTTACAGAGGTGTTAGATATATTAAAATATGAGTTCTGTGAATATTTGGTAATTTTTGGAGAAAGGATGAATATTTGGTGAATTTAATGCTCGGTTTTGGCCAAAAATGGTGAAAAATAGTTAAATATCATGAAAAATTTTGGAAATTTCCAGATACGCTTTTTATAACATGTAAAAGTCACACACAAAATTTGAGGTCAGTTGGAGAAGTCTAAGTAGGAATTTCGGTTAAACGAGTTCTAGGGTTTTCTAGCACGGTTTTAGTGAAAATGGCATGTAAAATGAGATTTTGGTTCTGGAAATATTACAGGGGACTATGGGGAAGGCAGGGGTCATCCAGGAAAAATTTGGGATTTTTCTAAAATCGTTTGGTATTTACGACATATTTAGTGTTTAAATGGTGTTTAAAAATAGATAAATAAATTTTAAATATAAAAATTAATTCTGGAATTATTTTTATAAAATTCCCCACTGTCAAAAAGTGATTTGTACAAAATTTCAAGATCCGAGATTAAACGGATAATTATTTGTGCTAAAAAGAAGATAAAAACAAACTTTTAAAGCTTAAAACGCGTAAACTGGTAAAGTTCGCATAAGCGAGCTGACTGGTGTATAAAAACCCTAAAAATGAACTATTTTCATATAATTGAGTTAAACAAGTAAAAATAAATCATCCGAAAATAATTCGGATGATTTGAGTAATTTTAACCGATTTAACAGTTTCCGGTACGCCAAAGACGGAAACGTGTCCCGCGGCCAATCGGGGCGTCTAAACCGAGCTCTAAATTCACAACTTTACTTAAATTATCAGTCAACAACTATTTTCGAGTCGTGTGTGACCAAACTCATTTTTGAAACGTAAAAACGGATAACCGTGCTAGGCACGCAAAACGTAAAAACGACTAGTAGTAATTTTGACTAGTGAACTCTAAACGATATCACAATCTGAGTCCTGAGAAGTGTTTCTGGGTTAACATTGCCCCCGGAACGGGTACGGTACTGGGTTAACAGTGTCCCCAGATGTACCGGTTAACACGGTTTAAGTTATGTTAATAGTGATTATATAGTAACGAACTTAGGGATCGTATTACAGATCCGGACTAATAGCTGGTGTACTGTGATACCTAACTGCCTACGATAAGGTGAGTTTCACGAGCCCCTTTTTCTGAACTGTTTTTAAATATTTTCCCGGGGTGGAAAGCATGTTATTATTGAAATGTTTAAGTACATACTGAACGCATGGATTTGCGTGTATTTATATATGTTTTATTGTACGGGAATCGTACGGAAATGTACTAAGATGGTAATTGTCTGAGTTGCTAACATTCTAAGGCCCCGGAACTCGAGTGATTAACTGAAAGCTGGTAGAGTGTGGATAGTACTATTGGTCTGACAAACCCAACTGGTCCGGCATGGATTTGCTGATGTTTCCCAGCCAGTTGCACATGTCTATTTTGTTGTTATATATATTTTGCTATGTAATGTTAGACATAGCGGTTTGGGGCAGGTCCGTGGGCGGGGGATATGCCACGGGGGTTGTGTGTGATAGTCAGAGGTTTCACTTGTGGGCTCAGCATAATTACATCGCTAATATATTATTATGGTAATGATTTATCACTGTTTACTTAAATTAGTGAAACTCACCAACTATTCGTAGTTGACCCGTTTTCTTTACATGCTTTCTAGGTACTCCCAAACTGGAATAAGTGCTACATGCTTGATGATGCGTGCTTTTTATGGAAAGCTTAGTGATCATTTTGTATTAAATATGTTAATGTACTGTCGGTAAAACTTATGTGTAACGCCTAGACGGGAACTAAACTTGGAACAATGTAATATGATGTAAATTAATGTAGTGGTGTTTTCTTTATTAGCAATGATGTTGATATCAGATGTGTCTGTTGCATCCCGTTTACGTTTCCGCTGCGGTTACGGGGTGTTACAGAACTTGGTATCAGAGCCATTGGTTATAAAGAATTAGGACGTCTTTAAAAGATACCTAAAATATAACCAGTAGCTCAAGTATTATAGGATCTGAATATCAACTAATAATTTATAGTGACGAGATCTGGATGAACTTGGATGGACAAGTGAGTTATTGTGGTCCGGAATATAATAACAAACTTTTCTGCACGAGGGAATTCAGGGGAAGTCACGGGGAACATTAATAGGTAAAATCGGCAACATATGTGTAAGTATATGATAATATTTTTATGTGACAGAGTTTTATAAGTATGTGTATATTAATTTAATTATGATTTACATTATGGAAGGAACTATATGTTTGCTAACTTGTGTACAGGTAAGGATGTCGAGATCACGAAGTCTGACAGTGGAGGAGGACCCGGAGGAGACCAATTCCGGGGACTCTAGGAGCTTACGCCTAGTATCCAGCCCTGAGTCTAGTGAGACTAGCCGTAGGAGTACTAGCCTGTCCTTCTCTACTAGGGTTGCCAGATCCCCCACCCCACCCGCACCACAAATCACCCCTATCCCTCCCAGACCCGGACCCCGCCTCACGGCGCGGTTCAGTGTTCCCTATGTCCCACCTACCTCTACCCCACCCAGACCTACTTTCCATAGGGGCGAGTCCTCCCGCCCCCAGCCCGAGCCTGTGCCTCCACCTGTGTAGGGTACCCCTAGGCTGGAGAGGGATGAGCGTCCCTCCACCGAGGCTGCATGGCTCCGAGTGCTCACCGAGCAGATGAATGAGCACACCACCACCTTGACGGTGGGTATCCAGAGGAGGAATCACTTGGCGGACTGCATACTGGACAGCCAGTATGCGATCGCTAGCTGAGGAGGGAGGACGCATACTCCCAGTGGATGATTGACCGGATGGAGACACGGATCCGGGGTTTGATGGCGGTGTTGGTGGTGATGGTGGCAGTGATGGTGTGGTTGGTATACCACCATGTTTAGTTTGTTAGGGTGGTAGTAGTCAGGGTCCGCTTTTTGATACTCTGTGTAAGCAGTTAGTGGCGATGCTAACATAGAGTGAATCTTGGATAGTTATAGTACAGCCACTAGCCCATAGGGGGTCTCTTTTTGGGAATATCATTGTAGATACTTTTGATGTATCATTCAAGCACTGACCCATAGCGGGTTATGTCGAAATGATGCCGATGTAGGACCGATGTATGAAAACTTAATCTATGGGCTGATGTTTATGTAATGTGTACTGATGTTTATGTAATATGTACTAATGTTTATTAATGAATGGAATATGTGTTGTGTATTGAGATTGGAAATTGTATTAATTATATGTGTTTTCTTAATGTTGTGTAGAATGGCACCAAAACGGTCGGCTCAAATGTCAGAAGTGGATGTGAGTCGTATGATTGCTCGGCAGTTAGAGGCGGCGATACCGGATATAGTATCGCGCATCGCCGCTAGTATTAACAATACGACCAATCCAGGCCCTGCGAGCAATCAAACGACCACCAATAATGATGGGGAACAAAATGTTAATCCTCCACCGAACGATAACCCGATTCCGAGTAATGACGCACCGCCTAGGGTGGTCGTTACAGACAGTAATGGCCCTATACCTAGTGTTGAAACGAACCGCACTGAACCGACTCCTGCAACAAAGGGATGTTCAATTAAAGATTTCATGTTGTGCAAGCCCCTAGAATTTAGCGGGTCTGAGGGACCAAATGGGTTGGTTAAGTGGATTGAGAAAATAGAGTCTGTTGTGAACATCAGCAACTGCCCTGAGGATTACATTGTTAAGTATGCTACCTGCACGTTCACGGACCATGCCTTGACATGGTGGAACACAATAGTGCAAACTCGCGGTCAGGCAGCGACAAACCGCATGACATGGGCAGAGCTCAAGGCCCTTGTACTGGAACATTTCTGCCCGAAAAACGAACTACAGAAGTTAGAAAACGAATTGTGGAACCTGGAGATGCAGGGGGCAGACCACTTGGGTTATACGAACTGATTTAATGAATTGTCGCGATTGGTGCCATGGTTGGTCACCCCAGAGTCAAAGAGGGTTGAGCGTTATATATGGGGACTAATTCCAGTAGTAATGAGTATAGTCAACTCTGGGGGACACAAGACGTTTGAGAGTGCGGTGACGCAAGCTGGTATCGTCACATACGATTTCGTGAGGAGTGGGTCACTGAAGGTGGCAGGAGAGTCCGCTGGGGGAAAGCGAGGTACGTATGACAATAGGATCTAGGAGAAGCAGCAATATAAACGTGCTAGGCCCGCTGCCCAGAACTACGCCATGTGTAGTTCAGGCGGAAGGCAGGAATCGCAGAAAGGGACGTTCCCTAAGTGTGGGAGATGCGGTTACCAGCATATTGGCGAGTGCAAGGGAGTAGTGTGCCACCGGTGTGGCAGGAATGGGCACTACGCGCCGAGTTGTAGGACAAACCTGAACAATCTGAACCGACAACCGCAACCTATCCGTGCGCAGCCAGTTAGGACCCAACCAGCCCGACAACAAAACCCACAAGGAAACCAAATGATGACCACCAGCCGTGCTTGCTTTGAATGCGGCAGCACAGATCACTTCAAGAGAAACTGTCCGAAACTGAACCAGGGAGGAAATGGGAGGCAAACCGTGGGTCAGGCATCGTCGTCCAATCCGGCGAGAGGCCGAGCATTTGTGATGGGGGCGAACGAAGCACGCCAGGACCCCAGCGTAGTGACAGGTACGTTCTTCGTCTCTGATCATTACGCTTCTGTATTATTTGATACGGGCGCCGATAGAAGTTTTGTCTCCGTTAAATTCCTATCGATAGCAAACCTTCCGATTAGTGAAACCATAGAACCTTATACCGTAGAAGTCGCTAACGGTAAAACCATGATAGTTAATCAGATAGTTCGGAATTGCCCTTTTATTCTGAACGATCAATCCTTCCTGATTGACTTATTACCGGTAGAATTAGGTAGTTTTGACATAATAGTGGGAATGGATTGGTTAACACGTAACAAAGTGGAAATAAACTGTAAAAGAAAATCGTCAAGATCCGGGTGTCGGATGACGAAGAGGTGTTAGTGCAAGGAGAGAAGTCAGGCACAATGATACCATTTATATCCCACCTCAAGGTGTTAAAATATATACGCCAGGGATACGTGGCGTATCTAGCAAGCTTGACGGCCACAGATTCTGTGGAGAAACGGGTGGATGATATCCCGGTGGTACGCGAATTTCCACAAGTTTTCCCAGAAGAACTTCCTGGATTACCGCCAACCCGACAGGTCGAATTCAGAATCGATTTAATACCTCAAGCTGGCCCTGTTGATAAAGCACCCTACCGACTTGCACCGTCCGAGATGCAAGAAATATCCAATCAGTTGCAAGAATTGTTGGATAAAGGATTTATACGTCCTAGTTATTCCCCGTGGGGTGCACCTGTACTATTCGTGAAAAAGAAAGACGGGAGCCTTAGAATGTGCATTGATTACAGGGAGTTGAACAAGTTAACAATCAAAAATAGGTACCCTCTTCCCCGAATTGATGATCTGTTTGACCAGCTGCAAGGTGCGAGCTATTTCTCAAAGATCGATCTTAGATCGGGTTACCATCAGGTTAGAATTCAAGAAGAAGATATCCCAAAAACCGCATTCCGGACTCGCTACGGCCATTACGAGTTCTTAGTTATGCCTTTCGGACTAACAAATGCGCCGGCAGTGTTCATGGACCTCATGAATCGAGTCTGTAAACCCTATCTCGACAAATTCGTCATCGTGTTTATTGACGATATTTTGATTTACTCGAAAAGTAAAGAAGAGCACGAGCAACACTTAAGAATAATTTTAGAGCTTCTGAATCAGGAGAAGTTGCATGCAAAATTCTCCAAGTGTAACTTCTGGTTACAAGAAGTGCAATTCCTCAGTCACGTTGTAAACCATCGAGGAATACATGTTGATCCGAGTAAGATTGAAGCAATTAAGAATTGGCAAGCGCCAAAAACGCCAAAGGAAATCCGCCAATTCTTAGGCTTAGCTGGATATTATCGTCGATTCATAGAGAACTTTTCCAGCATCGCCCAACCTTTAACTCTCCTGACTCAAAAGGATCGAAGGTTCGAATGGGGAGAAGAGCAGGAGACGGCGTTTCAAACGTTAAAGCAAAAATTGTGCCAAGCGCCGATTTTAAGTCTCCCCGATGGAGACGATGGTTTTGTCGCGTATTGTGACACATCGCGTAGAGGGTTAGGATGCGTGTTGATGAAGAATAATAAGGTTATAGCCTATGCTTCCCGGCAGTTAAAAGTACTTGAGAAAAATTACACTACTCATGACTTAGAACTGGGAGCGGTTATCTTCGCACTTAAAATCTGGAGACATTATCTCTACGGTACGAAGTGCACCATCTTCACCGATCATAAAAGTTTGCTGCACATATTCGATCAGAAAGAACTGAATATGAGGCAACGAAGATGGGTCGAGTTGTTAAGCGATTATGACTGTGACATCCGTTATCACCCCGGCAAGGCTAATGTCGTAGCCGATGCCTTGAGTAGGAAAGATCGGATTAAGCCATTGCGAGTGCGAGCGCTGGGGATGATAGTCCAGTCGAAACTTTCGGACCTGATTCGAGTCGCTCAACGTGAGGCGTTGAAAGAGGAACAATTGGAAAAGGAGGGACTCTACGGCAATGAGATGAATTTCGAACAGCGCGTGGACGAAATTCTCTATTTCAAAAATCGAATTTGGATCCCGACCCTCCATGACCTTCGTGAATTAATCATGGACGAAGCGCATAGATCGAAATATTCCATACATCCGGGATCGGATAAGATGTACAAGGATGTGAAGGAGTTCTACTGGTGGCCGGGTATGAAAAAGGACATAGCAACGTATGTCGGTAAGTGCACGACTTGTGCGAGAGTTAAGGCGGAACACCAGAAACCCTCAGGTATGTTATAACAACCAGAAATTCCCGAATGGAAGTGGGAGCAAATCACGATGGATTTTGTGACACATCTTCCTAAAACGTCCCGAGGACATGATGCAATTTGGGTAATCGTGGATCGATTAACCAAATCAGCACATTTTACCCCGATTAGGAATAGTTATAACACTGAGAGACTTGCGCAGATTTATATAAATGAAATTGTGTCTCGTCATGGGATACCCATCTCAATCATCTCCGATCGGGATAGTTATTTCACCTCCAATCTTTGGCAAGCTGTACAAGAAGCGCTGGGAACGCGTATTGATCTAAGCACAGCTTACCACCCTCAGACCGATGGTCAGTCTGAGAGGACCATCCAAACTCTGGAGGATTTCCTTCGTGCATGCGTACTGGATTTTAAGGGAAATTGGGATCAACATCTCCCACCCGTTGAATTTTATAATAACAGTTACCATAGCAGTATAAAGGCAGCGCCTTACGAAGCATTGTATGGTCGGAAGTGCCGATCACCACTCTGCTGGACTGAAGTGGGCGACACTCAGGTTATTAGATCAGACCTGGTCCCGGAAACGACCAGCAAAATCCTTGAAATTAGGAACAATCTGAAGGCCGCGCGGGATCGGCAGAAGAGTTATGCTGATACCCGTAGAAAACCGTTGTCGTTTGAGAAAGGTGATAAAGTGTATTTGAAGGTATCACCTTGGAAGGGGGTAGTCAGATTTGGAAAGGCGGGGAAGTTAGCCCCGAGATATATTGGACCATTCAATATTAATGCAAAAATCGGTCCCGTAGCATACCGATTAGAACTACCCGATGAACTGAGTGCAGTTCACAACGTGTTTCACGTATCGAACTTGAAAAGATGTCTGGCGGATGAGACGGTGTTACCTTTAGAGGGTGTCCAAATAAGTGATAAGCTCAATTTCGTAGAGGAACCCATAGAAATAGTAGACGGGAAAATCAAGCAACTTAGACACAATAAGATTTCGTTGGTCAAAGTTAGATGGAATTCGCAATGAGGCCCAGAATATACATGGGAACGAAAGGACGAATTCCGGAAGAAATACCCCTATCTATTTTCTCAAAAGGAAGTAGTTGACGCGTAAAATTTCGAGGACGAAATTTCTTTTACGGGGGGAGAATGTAACGATTCCGGCAAATTCAGGTATACCCTAGCCGGTATATACTATTTATGTGTTATTTGACAATGAATATATGAATTATAATGCGTTTATACGAGTATGTGTGATTCACATTACGGATTATACGCGATTATACAGTTAATCGTATTGGAAATACGATTAACCGATTAACGGTTATTGAAGCCCGAACGAATCGAGGATACATTATAGACAAGATACATAATATTTAGTGTTGTTTACGAAGTGTTAAAGCTTCGGGATAAGTGAATTAAAGCACAGAAAAAGAAATTTCGATTAATGGTACGTCGGTACGTTAAACGAAACCTTTAATACCAAACCAAGCAAGAGACGATCGATCAAGCCGAAAAAGATGCACAATTATTAATAATATGATGTTTCAAGTTAATAAATGTCATGGTTTAAGTTTTTAAAGTTTTTAAATCGGTTTTATATAAATTTCATTTTTTAGCCGAAAAGCGACCGTTTTAGCCTCGTTTTAAGCCAAATTAGACATTTAACCGAAAAACACACCAAACCAGATCATCCAAAACATTATCCGGATTACGAGAATCCAAATGTGTGGATAGAATTAGAGATGTGGGTCCCACCCCACCCATCCATGTGTTCCGATCGGATGGGGGGTATTAACCCCTTATCCCTTTTATTTTTTTTCCTTCACAACACTTCAACAAATCTCCCTTTCCTCTCAAGTCCAAGAACTAAAAACCAAGTTTTGTAGCAAGAACAACGAGGTAAAGATCGAGTTATATTCGTTTTCATCTTCCTCTCTCGAGTTTAATTACAAGAAAATGAGGTTTCAAGTGAAAAAGGGTGAAAACCCGAGATGAAACCGATTCTTGCATGATCAAGTGATGTATACGGGTTATACAAGGGATCTTGATCCAAGAAAGGAGTTAAACGAACCAAAAACGAATTTTTACGGTTAAATCTTTGTTTTTAAGTCATAACCGAAACCATGAAAGAAATGGCTTGATTGTGGGGGTAACTTGCTTGGTGTGGTGTTATTGTGCTTGTAGGTGTTGTATCTAGTTGCTAGCAAAGGCTAGAAAGCGAGATCCTTGCGGTTTGAAGCTAGAAACTCAAGGTAGTTCGGTTTTTGTATGTTGTTGAGTTTTGGGACAGATTGTGATACGTGTGGAGTTAGGTCATGAAATTTTACAGAGGTGTTAGATATATGAAAATATGAGTTCTGTGAATATTTGGTAATTTTTGGACAAAGGATGAATATTTGGTGAATTTAATGCTCGGTTTTGGCCAAAAATGGTGAAAAATAGTTAAATATCATTAAAAATTCTGGAAAATTTCAGATAAGCTTTTTATAACATGTAAAAGTCACACACAAAATTTGAGGTCAGTTGAAGAAGTCTAAGTAGGATTTTCGGTTAAACGAGTTCTAGGGTTTTCTAGCTCGGTTTTAGTGAAAATGGCATGTAAAATGAGATTTTGGTTCTGAAAAAATTACAGGGGACTATGGGGATGGCAGGGGTCATCCAGGAAAAATTTGGGATTTTTCTAAGATTGTTTGGTATTTACGACATATTTAGTTTTTAAATGGTGTTTAAAAATAGATAAATAAATTTTAAATATAAAAATTAGTTCTGGAAATATTTTTATAAAATTCCCCACTGTCAAAAAGTGATTTGTGCAAAATTTCAAGATCCGAGATTAAATGGATAATTATTTGTGCTAAAAAGAAGATAAAAACAAACTTTTAAAGCTTAAAACGCGTAAACCGGTAAAGTTCGCATAAGCGAGCTGACTGATGTATAAAAACCCTAAAAATGAACTATTTTCATATAATTGAGTTAAACAAGTAAAAATAAATCATCCGAAAATAATCCGGATGATTTGAGTAATTTTAACCGATTTAACAGTTTCCGGTACGCCAAAGACGGAAACGGGTCCCGCGGCCAATCGGGGCGTCTAAACCGAGCTTTAAATTCACAACTTTACTTAAATTATCAGTCAACAACTATTTTCGGGCCGTGTGTGACCAAACTCATTTTTGAAACGTAAAAACGGATATCGTGCTAGGCACGCAAAACGGAAAAAACGACTAGTAGTAATTTTGACTAGTGAACGATATCACAATCTGAGTCCTGAGAAGTGTTTCTGGGTTAACATTGCCCCCGGAACGGGTACGGTACTGGGTTAACAGTGTCCCCAGATGTAACGGTTAACACGGTTTAAGTTATGTTAATAGTGATTATATAGTAACGAACTTAGGGATCGTATTACAGATCCGGATTAATAGCTGGTGTACTGTGATACCTAATTGCCTACGATAAGGTGAGTTTCACGAGCCCCTTTTTCTGAACTGTTTTTAAATATTTTCCCGGGGCGGAAAGCATGTTATTATTGAAATGTTTAAGTACATACTGAACGCATGGATTTGCGTGTATTTATATATGTTTTATTGTACGGGAATCTTATGGAAATGTACTAAGATGGTAATTGTCTGAGTTGCTAACATTCTAAGGCCCCGGAACACGAGTGATTAACTGAAAGCCGGTAGAGTGTGGATAGTACTATTGGTCTGACAAACCCAACTGGTCCGGCATGGATTTGCGGATGTTTCCCAGCCAGTTGCACATGTCTATTTTGTTGTTATATATATTTTGCTATGTAATGTTAGACATAGCGGTTTGGGGCAGGTCCGTGGGCGGGGGATATGCCACGGGGGTTGTGTGTGATAGTCAGAGGTTTCACTTGTGGGCTCAGCATAATTACATCGCTAATATATTATTATGATAATGATTTATCACTGTTTACTTAAATTAGTGAAACTCACCAACTATTCGTAGTTGACCCGTTTTCTTTACATGCTTTCTAGGTACTCCCAAACTGGAATAAGTGCTACATGCTTGATGATGCGTGCTTTTTATGGAAAGCTTAGTGATCATTTTGTATTAAATATGTTAATGTACTGTTGGTAAAACATATGTGTAACGCCTAGACGGGAACTAAACTTGGAACAATGTAATATGATGTAAATTAATGTAGTGGTGTTTTCTTTATAAGCAATGCTGTTGATATCAGATGTGTCTGTTGCATCCCGTTTACGTTTCCGCTGCGGTTACGGGGTGTTACACGCAACGATCCGTATGTGGTGACTGGTAAGTTTCCTATGAACGACTGTTTTGCTTCTGTATTATTTGACACTGGAGCTGATAGGAGTTTTGTGTCGAAAGCCTTTAGTAAACTCTTAGACTTAACTCCAACCCCGTTAGATGCTAAGTTTCCTGTTGAATTAGCGGACGGTAAGTCTATAGAAACGACTCATGTACTTGCGGGATGTTAGTTGAAACTGTCAGGTCATATTTTTGATATCGACCTTATACCTTTTACGCTTGGTAGTTTCGATGTCGTTGTCGGCATGGACTGGTTATCCGAGAACCGAGCGGAGATTATATGTCACGACAAAATAGTCCACATCACTACCCCTTCCGGCGAGATCATTCGATCCAGGGCGAGAAAAGCGGCATGACTACCAGCGTCATCACCCTCATGAAGGCTCAGAAGTATCTACGAAAGGGTCATCCGGCAATTTTAGCGCATATTGTCGAGAAACCCGCAGAGGAGAAGCGAATCGAGGATATACCGATTGTGCGAGATTTTCCGGAAGTTTTCCCGGAGGATTTTCCCGGACTCCCTCCTATTCGACAAGTCGAATTCCAAATCGAATTGACCCCCGGTGCAGCGCCCATAGCACGAGCCCTGTATCGGCTCGCACCGGCAGAGCTTCAGGAGTTGTCCACTCAGTTGCAAGATTTGTTGGATAAAAGTTTTATCCGACCTAGCTCATCACCATGGGGAGCCCCTGTCTTATTTGTCCGAAAGAAGGACGGGACTTTCCGAATATGCATCGATTACAGAGAGTTGAACAAGGTGACGATTAAGAATCGTTATCCCTTACCCCGAATTGATTATCTGTTTGACCAGCTCCAAGGATTGAGTTACTACTCGAAGATCGATCTGCGGTCTGGTTACCATCAATTAAGAGTGCGCGAAGAAAATATTTCAAAGACGGCTTTCAGAATTCGGTACGGTCACTACGAGTTTTCGGTTATGCCTTTCGGCTTAACCAACGCACCAGCCGTATTTATGGATCTCATGAATCGAGTATGCAAGGCGTAGCTCGACAAGGTTGTGATTTTTTTCATTGATGATATTCTCGTCTACTCCAAGGACGAGGCTGACCACGAAGAACACTTGAGGCTAATTCTGGAATTATTGAAGAAGGAACAACTGTATGCTAAACTCTCAAAATGCGAATTTTGGCTTCGCGAGGTTCACTTTTTAGGACATGTGATCAACGAGAATGGTATCCATGTCGATCCCGGTAAGGTAGAGGCCGTAAAAAACTGGGAAGCACCTAAGACTCCGACTGAGGTGCGACAATTCCTAGGACTGGCCGGCTACTACCGGCGTTTTATTGAGGGATTTTCAAAGATTGCTCAACCCCTCACCGCTTTGACTCACAAGGGTACTAAGCAAAATTGGGGTGACGCGCAAGAATCCGCTTTTAAACTGTTGAAAACCAAACTCTGTAGCGCTCCTATTTTAGCCCTCCCCGAGGGAACAGAGAATTTTGAGGTACATTGTGACGCATCGATACAAGGTCTCGGTTGCGTGTTGATGCAACTCGAGAAGGTTATAGCCTATGCCTCTCGACAACTACGGATTCACGAGAAGAACTACACGACCCATGACTTGGAACTTGGAGCTGTGGTGTTTGCTCTTAAGATATGGAGGCATTACTTGTACGGTACCAAGTTTACCATTTACACCGACCACAAGAGTCTCCAACATATCTACGATCAGAAGGAGCTGAACATGCGACAGCGTTGTTGGTTCGAGCTGCTTAAGGATTATGATTATGCCATCAAGTACCACCCTGGAAAGGCCAATGTAGTGGCCGACGCTCTCAGCAGAAAGGAAAACGATAAACCCAGGCGAGTGCAAGCATTGCAACTCACGATTCATGCCAACTTACCCGATCAGATTCGCGATGCGCAACTCGAAGCTTTGAAAGAGGATCATCTTCCATCAGAACTCATGCGGGGCATGAACAAGCAACTTGAAACCAAATCGGACGGGGTCCGATATTTTGAGAACCGGATTTGGGTTCCACGATACGGAGAGTTGAGAACTCTAGTGATGGACGAAGCTCACAAGTCCAGATATTCTATCCACCCCGGCTCAGATAAAATGTACCATGACTTAAAGGTACTTTACTGGTGGCCAAGCATGAAAGCCGACATTGCCACCTACGTGAGCAAATGCTTGACTTGTGCAAGAGTCAAAATAGAATATCAGAAACCATCTGGCCTGCTACAGCAACCGGAACTCCCAATGTGGAAATGGGAACATATTTCAATGGATTTTATCACGGGATTACCTAAAACACCGACGGGATGCGATACCATCTGGGTGATCGTTGACCGATTGACTAAGTCTGCACACTTCTTAGCGATTAAGGAATCGGATAAAATGGAAAGATTGACTCGCGTCTACATGAAGGAAGTAGTGTCTAGACACGGAGTGCCTGTCTCAATCATTTCTGATCGAGATTCTCGTTTCACTTCGCACTTTTGGAAATCACTACAGAGCGCACTAGGCACCCGTCTTGATATGAGTACAGCATACCATCCTTAGACGGATGGGCAGAGTGAGCGCACCATTCAGACCTTGGAGGACATGTTGCGTGCATGCGTGTTGGATTTCGGAAAAAGTTGGGAACCTCACTTACCTTTGGTAGAATTTTCGTATAATAACAGCTACCACGCAAGTATTAAAGCAGCGCCGATTGAAGCGTTGTACGGACGGAAGTGTCGATCACCTCTCTGCTGGGTAGAGGTGGGTGACAGCCAAATCACTGGTCCAGAATTGGTACTCGAAACCTCGGAAAAGATTGTTCAAATCCGAAACCGCATGGCGGCAGCACGAGATCGCCAAAAGAGTTACGCCGACAAGCGCCGAAAGCCTCTCGAATTTCAAGTGAACGACCAAGTATTACTCAAAGTCTCACCTTGGAATGGTGTGGTTCGCTTTGGGAAGTGAAACAAACTCAATCCACGATACGTTGGTCCTTACCGAATTACTGAGCGTATTGGTCCGGTGGCGTACCGACTGGACTTGCCAACAGAACTCAGTGGCGTACACAATGTATTCCACGTATCCAATTTGAAGAAATGCCTATCTGATGAAACCCAAGTAGTCCCTTTGGAAGAAATGCAAGTTGATGAACAGCTACGCTTCATTGAAGAACCAGTCGATGTTTTGGATTGGGAAACCAAAACACTCAATTACAGCAAAATTCCAATCGTTATGGTTCGTTGGAACTCCAGACGTGGACTAGAGTTCACGTGGGAACGCGATGATCAAATGATGAAAAAGTATCCTCACCTTTTTGAAGGGCTGACCAAACATAGAAAACCGCGAAACCCGACAAACCGTCAGAAATCACCAGAGGTATGAATTAAATTTCGGGACGAAATTTCTTTCTACTAGGTGATGATATGACAAACTGAAAATTTTTCTTACTTTTTCAGACACTCATCACGACTTGACTCAAATTTTCGGGACGAAAATTCTTTAACATGGGAATGATGTGACACTCGTCAATTTCAGGTTAACTCCGTTAACTCAAACTCCGTCAATTCAGACTTAAGACCACTGGATCTTTAACGCACATCTCATTACATTTAAACTAAGGTTTTAAATGACGCTTGACAACTACTACATGTATAGTCTTTCGGGAATTTCACCGAAACGCAAACGAGTTGACGCAAACAATTGGTGAATAAACGAAAAACGTCAAAACAATAATTATGTGGTAATTATGTGTTTAGACTTATGTGTTATGTGATAACATTTTATAAAACGTTAACTCAATATGCCAACTAGTTAAAATAAGCTAGAAAAGTACAAAATAGAAGTTGAGGGGACCTAGATGTAACATGTTATTATAAATAATAAATTAACCTAAACCCTAACACACTCTCTCTCTCCCTCTACACCGATCGCCCCCCCCCTTGTTCTTGGCGGCCGTCAATCACACACACACATACACACAAGATCTTTCAAGTTTGAATGGGTTAATTATAAACCCTAGAATCCGAAAGTCATATATATGGTGTTCATATGCTTTGTTTTGATTAGATGATGTTTTAATTATGTATTGATTGTTGATTTGATAACTAGAATCGATGTTATTGCATGTTAATCGCTTGTTTCTTTGTTTTTGAGTTCAAGTAAAACCCTAACCATGTATGTGGTGTGTAATTGATGTGCATGGATAGTGATTATGGTGCCTAGAATGTCATATGAATGGATTGTGGTCTATAGATGGTTAACATGTTGAGTTGGATGCAAACAGTTTCTGGACAGATTGTGTTGTTGATGTTCAATTGACTGTAACTAAATGTTAATGTGGAAATTGGTCGAGGGTATTAACACTACAAGGTGCTATGTTGAGTCTAGTTTCTAAGGAATATAAATTTACAATTTTTGGACGTGTAAAAATTAACTTTTATGATTTTACAAAAACGTTGTGCAAATCTGAATTGTGAGACCTGCTGTTAGGTTGTTTTGTAAATATTATATCTCATGAAATACAAGACCAAATGGGTTGGTTCCATTCTGGAAGTTAACTTGTTGAGTTAAGAACCTAACCCAATTGGTCTTGCATTTGTTGATTTTTCATTTAACAGAATTACAAATAACATTCTATTGCGCATGAATTGACTGTTGTGAGATTGCTGTAATGTTTGATCATTGTGAGAAGTTTAATCCTTGTTCTGATTGATTAGTAGGTTTCTTATTGATCACGGCTATTGATATAGTTTAGTTAGATCGATCGAATCTATTAACTGATTAAGGATCTTGGGTTAATCAAGATTAGGGTTTCTTCTTGGTGCAGCCGTGTTCCGATTAGGGTTTCTTGGCCGTTTTTTTGATTTTTGCTGCATGAATCTTGGTGCAGCTGTGTTCTTCTTGGCCGATTAAGAGTTTCTTGGCCGTTTTTTCTTGGTGCCTTGGTCGTTTAGGGTTTCTTGCCCGTTTCTTGGTTTATTGCTGCATGAATCTTGGTTTCCTTGGCCGATTAGGGTTTCTTCTTGGGCCAGCCGATTTGTTAAGAAGTAAACAGCCGTTCTTGGTCTTGGTGTTATTTGTTGATTGGAATTCTGGTTCTTGTTCTTGGTTCTTGTTCTTGGGTGTTATTTTCGTTCTAGGGTTTGCATGGAGCAGAAGGGTGGTAATGGATTTGTTGATCGTATCAAGCAAGGGTTTCCAGCCAATCGGGTCACCACATTGATGGGGTTCTTCTCGTAGGGGAATTCTGAAAACTGGTTCCTCGGGAAACCCTAATGCTACAAGTTCGTCTGTTTCGTTTGATGCAAACACAACATTCAATGTTCCTTTAAATGATGTAATCAACAAAGATGGTGGTTGTTCAGCCGTGGCTTTGAATGATAACAAGGCTCTTGGATCTGATTCGTTAACTATTCAACAGATGGAGGTTTTTCAGCCTTTGTTTCGGGTGATAACATGGGTTTTTGGATCTGATTCTTTAAATATTCAAAGGGATGAAGGAAAGGAGAAAAATATGGAAAATTCAAAGCCTTCGTATGTGAGTGTTGTCCAACTTGAAAACAAGACAACTAAGGTAACATTAAGAAAATTAAATGTGGAGTCAACATGGAAGGAGTTGATGTGGTTATCCCGGTTTAATCTGTCAAGAAAGTTAACGATATGTTTACTAATACTTTGTTTGGTTATTTTTGGGTAACAGACTTCCTTTTCCGGTTGTTGAGTATTTTGCTAAGAAAAATTGGAACAAATATGGGCTTACGAGACTTATGATAAATGTGAAAGGGTTTTTTCTTTTCAAGTTTCATACGGAAGTTGGATGATGCAGCTGATGAGGATGGTCCTTGGATGATTAGGAATGTCCCCATTATTCTTAATATTTGGACTATGGAGTCAGATTTGGAAAAAGAGGATATACGGTCTGTTCAGGTTTGGGTCAGATTACAGAATATTCCTCTGGGTGCCTTTACTGAGGAGGGTCTAAGTTTGCTCGCTTCAAGAATTGGGATCCGATAAGTGTTGATTCTTACACTGCCAATATGTGTAAGGAATCGTGGGGAAGAAGTAGTTTTGCTAGAGTTCAAGTTGAACTTCATGCAAATCAGGACATTAAAAGGAAGCTGGTTGTTGCTGTTCCGGATACGTGGGGGAGTCAAACAGATCTCGGAGATTAATATTGAATATGATTGGGAGCCCCCCAGATGTTCCTTATGTGAAGTGTTTGGCATTCGAACACTCAAAGCCCGAAAACATGTTCATCATAAAAGTTAAATGAAGAACCATGAAAGTCACTAATGATGATGGTTTTCCAGAGGGTGAAGGAAAGAAAAAAGTTATTACGCAAGTCAAGAAACATAATCTTGTCTATCAACCGGTAGCTAAACCTGCTGTGACACAACCTGTAAATAAACCATCTTCTAAAAGCCAAGACACTAATCATCCCGAGGGTAAACCTACAACTTCTATGGCTGTGGGGGTTGAGTCAAAGGAAAAGCATTATGTCCAAACTAGTAACCGGTTTGGTAATTTGGTGGATGAACCAGAAAGTGATGAAGATGAGGATGATGTGGAGGAGCTTTTTACGGATGTGGCTAACAGTATGAAAGCGGATATTGATTCTGAGGGTGCAAGCACACCCGGTGAATTGGTGTTTAATGGGTACTATTGCTACATGGAATATAAGAGGGTTGAACCGCCCTCTTAAACAAAAAGAGGTTCGTGAGGTAATCCAAGATAATAGTATTCAGGTGTGTGCTATTCTTGAGTCTCATGTACAATTAAATTCGGTTTTTGATGTTTGTAAGAAGATTTGTAACACTTGGGATTGGGACTAGCAATGGTAGTGTTTGTGATAAAGGTACTCGGATTATTGTGGGGTGGAATACGGATCTGGTTGATCTAATGGTTATTGATTATTCGAACCAGGTTCTTCATGTTCAGTTAAAGTTTAAGTTGGATAATAAGGCGATGTATTGTTCTTTCGTGTATGCTGAAAATTGTTATTTTATAAGAAGGAGTTATGGCATAATCTTGCAGTTCATAAACAATTCACTCGTGGTAAACCTTGGGCTTACTTGGAGACTTTAATTGTGCTCTTAATTTGGAAGACAGATTACATGGTTCTTCCAAAATATCCACTGGGATGCTTGATTTTCGTGCTTGTGTTAAGAACATTGAAGTTGAGGATATAAATGGGGTCGGGCTCCAATTCACTTGGAACAATAAACCGAGAACGGGTATGGGTCTTTTCAAAAAGCTTGATAGGGTGATGGGAAACTCTAATTCATGGATATTTTTAATGATTCAACGGCGGTGTTCCTTCCATACCGGATTTCAGACCACTCTCCATGTTTATTGAAATTCCCCTATCTTATTAAAGGTAAGCCTAAACCGTTTAAATTCCCTAATTTCTTAATTGGTAAACCGGGTTATAATGATATTACTGCTAACGGCTGGAAAATTGAGGTGAATGGTTATTACATGTTTCGCGAGGTAAAGAAACTCCAAAACTTAAAACATCCAATCCGTTCTTTGTTGCTTCGACAAGGCAATCTCCACAAGAAAGCTAATGATCTAAGAACCCTTCTTGATGATTGTCAAACCCGTCTTGACATTGACCTACTAATTTGGAGTTGATTCGGGAGCAGAGTAGTTATCTTAAGGCTTATCATGAGGCAACTAAAGATGAGGAAGAATTCCTAAAACAAAAGGCTAAAGTCGTTGGTTAAAGCTTGGTGATTCAAACACTGCGTATTTTTCACAATTCCTTGAAAATGCGAAACCATAGATGTCGTATTGATACTATAAGTGATGGTCGGGGCCAATTATATGAGGGATCGGATGTTCCTTCGTGTTTGTTAATCATTTTATGAACATTTTTTGGTTCGGATATGAAACCATTGAAAAAACCAGATAATCAGATTTTTACTACTAAGCTCTCGGCCTCTCAGGGCGGAGCTGATGGTTAGACCTATATCCGATTTGGAAATCAAGGAAGCTTTTTTCTCTATTGGGAATACCAAAGCGCCGGGCCTGATGGTTTTTCTTTGGCCTTCTTTAAAAGTTCTTGGGATATTGTTGGGAAAGATGTTTGTTTGGCGGTTCATGAATTTTCAGAAATGAAGTCTCCTTAAACAGGTTAACCACACTATTATTGCCCTTGTTCCCAAAGTGACCACCACTTTTACTCCTAATGATTTTCGTCCCATCTCGTGCTGCAACACTTTATATAAATGCATTACCAAGATATCTTGGTTCGTATGATGAAGGGTTTGGAGTCGTTAATGATATCAATCAGTTTGCGTTTGTTCTGGGCGTAGAATTTCTGACAACATCCTTTTGACCCAAGAATTAATGCATAATTATCACACTAATAACGGACCGCCTAGGTGTGCTTTTAAAGTTGATATTCAGAAAGCTTACGATACGGTCAGTTGGGACTTCATTCGTGATATTCTATATGGGTATGGTTTCCACGATAGGATGACTCATTGGATAATGGAATGCATAACCACTTCTTCTTTTCGATATCCATAAATGGGAACTTACACGGGTTCTTTAGTGGTAAAAGAGGTCTAAGACAGGGTGATCCGATGTCTCCTTATATTTTCATGCTGGTTATGCAAGTCCTCACTTTAATTCTGCATCGGAAGGTTCGTATTGAATCGCTCGTTTCGTTTTCATCGTCATTGTGAAAAATTAAATATTATCAATATTTGCTTTGCGGATGATTTGTTCCTGTTTGCTCGAGGCGATGTGGATTCTGCTAAAACTATTACTGGGGCTCTGAATGATTTCAAAGATATGTCCGGGCTTACTCCTAGTGTCCCGAAAAGTACCGAGTTTTTCTGTAACGTTTCGGATCGCGTTAAAAGTGGGATTTTGAATTTATGCCCTTCGTTGAAGGTAGGCTCCCAGTTAAATACTTGGGAGTTCCTCTTATTTCTACGAGGCTAAATTACCGTGATTGTAAGAGGTTGCGGATCGTTTGGATAATCGGATTGGAGATTGGAAGAATAAAACTTTATCTTTTGGGGGTAAACTTCAGCTGGTCAGGTATGTTCTGTCGTCCTTATATATTTACTGGTCTGCTGTTTTCTCTCTTCCTTCTAGACTTATCGCTGATCTTGAAAAACGGATTAAAAATTTCCTTTGGGACTTTGGACACAAAAAGGGAAAGCATAAATTTTCTTGGATGTTGTTTGCAGCCGAAAAAGTGAAGGTGGTTTGGGTATCCGGCCTATCCGGGATGTCAATAACTCTCTTCTGGTTTATCATATTTGGAGTTTAATCAATGATCGTAATTCGTTGTGGGTTAAATGGATGCATGTGTATAAAATGAAGGGGCGAAATTTTTGGAGCTTGCAGATTCCAAACTCTTGTACTTGGGGGTGGAGGAAAATTCTTCAGTTTCGTCCCCTATTAGACATTTTAGATGGCATGAAATCGGTAATGGGAGATCTACTTCAGTTTGGTATGTTACAATGGGATGATTTATGTCCTTTAAGTGATTATATTAACCCGAGAGCTATACATGGGGCTGGTTTGACTTTAAAAACCTGTGTCAGTGATGTTGTTCATCATAATAACTGGGGCTGGCCGCCTGATTGGATTTCGAGATTCCTATTCTTCGAACTTAAAGGGGGTGAGTATTTATCCGGAAAAGAGGGACAAGATCGTGGTATGGGATGAGAATGGGACTTCAATGAATTTCTCGGCTTCAGGAATATGGCAACTTCTTCGAATCCCGGCTGATAAGGTTTCTTGGATGCATGTTGTTTGGTTCTCTCAATGTGTACCAAACACTCCTTTATGTTGTGGATTGTGCTTCATGATAGATTGAGCACGCATAATCGTATAATGGGGTGGAATATTGGTGGGTATCCAAATCATAACCTGTATTGCTGCCTTTTATGTAATGGAGAGCCGGATTCTCGTAATCATCTCTTCTTTGAGTGTAAGTTCTCTCTGAGGTTTGGAGTATTGTCAAATTGAAAGGTAAGTTTCAGGGGTGCATGATTGGTTGGCGAATATTCTTCAATATGTGTCTCATTTGGAATGTCCAACTCTATTGATATGTTATTAATCGGCTGTTACTTGGGGCATCGGTTTACGTATTTGGAAGGAACGAAATAACCGCTTTTCAGGAACTCTTTGAAGACTCCAAAGATTGTTGCTGATGAAATCATTAAGGGTACTCGCCAAAGCTTATGACTCTAAAGTTCAAGAATTCCTGATCGGGTCAATCGGGTTCTCGAAGATGGCACTTTCCGAGGGAAGTTCACACCAAATTGATGATAATGGTTGATCTGTTTTTGTTATGTTTGTTTCTTTGGTTCTTGTGTAGGCTTTAGCAGTGTTTACCTTTGTTTGGTGGTTTTGGTTTTGTTTACTCTTGTATGGCATGTCATACATGAGAACTAATATGGCACTTTGTCATATTACTTGTTCTTTGTTAGTTGTGTGGAATGAATTTAACCGGGTAAAACCCTTTACCCAAAAAAAAGT